>NC_056737.1:379481697-379606697 GCF_019279795.1 Protopterus annectens | reverse complement strand
CCACAAATCAAATGGGACAAGAATAACTCACTCCAGGGATCTCAACCTAGCCTGTGACAAACAACATACTGGAGATGAAGATACATCTCCCAGCAATTGCAGCCTCTCTGGAAAAGGCTTGCACTCCATGTGAAGCAGAGCTCCTCAATGACCATATTCAAGCGCAACCTTAACTGGATGGGTGACTGTAAATTCACTCCAGGGGTGGCACCTATGTCACCCATAGGCAGGGGCAGTCCGTGCTGATCACAAAACTGATCTGCTAACAATAAACATCTAACTATGGTTAATAAGCTTACTCTGGTTTTTACATGGTAAAGCTTGTAAAGGCTCTGGGGCCATTAGCCTAGTAACCTCCTATGAATCTAAGAAGGCCTCTCAATATCTTTCCAAAATCCACTGCAGATGTCATCCACTATAAGCTGCCCTGCAGCCTTGTAAATGTTAGACTTGAGCTGTGGTGCTTACCTTAAACAGAGTTCTGTATTCTCTGTACTTCAATATGGAGAGGTTCCGTTTTCACCACAGTTAACTGGGGCATGTGCGTTTCTGCACTTGCTTGACATTAGAGAGCGCCTTTCTACCAGCATGTGGGACGCTGCTTATACCATATTCTCCTTATCAGACACAAACATCATCACCTATATCTAATCTGTGAAGTGCACTATTCTCACCAGGGCAGGGTCAGAAACTGGACTGGAAGCCAGGCAGAAGTGACCTCATCCTATACGATACAGATTACAGTGGCATGGCTTTCAGTCTATCCACAAACAGCATGGTATAGTTTGTAGGCCCTGTGTTTTCTTGCTGAGATACCCCTGTGTTCCCTCCAGCTGCTGCATGTGTCTGGTGAGCTATATGCAAAAGGGAGCATTATATCCTATTAATGTTCTGATGAGGTTTGAGTACAGTGGTGTTATATAATCCTCAGATCTGAATACAATGGTGTGACCTAATGATGTGCTCAATACTGCCCTTTTCATACCACTGTGGACACAATGGTCGAAGTTCAGATTGCTATCTATGTGTGCTCCCAGGTCTTGCATCACTGGGTTTCTGCATAGCGGGAGTGTTGTCAGTGTTGTAATTACCAGGGAATTCCACTTTGCAGAGGGACAAAATAGACACATTTTTGAATCTGTAGACCATGTGACTTTGTCACCGATCATGTTTGTGTTAGCCCCTCCTGTAGTATGTTATCATCATTGGTGGATTCAATGCTTACACCCAATAAAGAATCAGCAAACGTAGTAAGCCAAAGGCCGTATACTTTAGCCTGCACTGTCGAGAAATAGATTCCAGACAGTAAAGGGTCAAGCACAGATCCCTGTGGTATGCCAATGGTGACAGCTCTACTGGTAAAGATTGATTCAACTTTCACAGTATGTGTTCTGTTGGTGAGCCAATTGGTTACCCATCTGGTGACGCAAGGGTTAATCCCCAGCTGGTAGAGTTTAATGATACCTGCGTGGGGGTATGTGTACAAACCCTAGACCAGATCAAGATAGGCAGTGTGCACTGTTTTGCCTTCACCCAGGCCTATCACACAGAACCAATGGGCTGTGACAACATCACAGATCGCCTATAGCATGACTCGGCCCATAAACCTTCCTGACACGGTTGAATATACACTTCAACACACCCTGAACACAGACTACATTCCCATAGAAGATTGTACATCAACATGCATCCATCTGAGTTGGGGGGGGCAGCACGCAATGCATGCATGTATAGACACATCCTGACTCTCCTCGTCTGCGAGGTAGACCAACATGTCATCATGGACCTTTTCTAAATGGAGACTAGTAATGTCCCAGCTGTGTGCAACAGACTTGTATGAGTTGTTAATGCTACATCATGTCTGTTAAATCTGTTAGAGGTCCTCAAACAGGTCATCAAGGGCATGCATCATCCTTTTGAACTTGACAAGCCCAAGGCATTTGACACAAATCCGCACGGAAGTATTCACTCAGCACTGTCAGATGTGGCCATAAACATCTACATCACCAAGTGGTTAGATCAGTGGATCACATTTTGGCATCTAAATATGTTGGTTTGTGTGAAGTGACCTATACCTCAGGTCCAGTGATCAGGTCCATAAATCAGGGCTGTCTGCTAGCCCCTTTCCTGTATATACATCCTGTGTCCAAACGCCTGTCTGAAGGACTACAGATTGTGGTCAATCATTGACTACAACAGTGACATTAGTATAATACAGACAGTATCAACACACACCAAAGATTGGTTCATAGATGTGCACTTATCTAACAGCCCTGGAGCCTATATAAGCCTAGCCCAAGAAGATTCCCTATCATCATGCCACCTAAAGTTAGTTCCCAGTGCCCCTGTCAAGCAAGGCCACTGAAGTGATCCCCGGGGTGAACTTCCTATTGCCAATCCACTCATCAAGATTTCTCTTAAAGAGGGCCACTGATATGCCCTGCTTGACATGAATGGGAAGTTTGTTCCACAGTATGGGAAGTCTCTGGGTTAGGAACCTGTCCCTCCAGCATGTTCTGTTTCTTGTGGTAATGAGGTTTAGGTCCCTGGAGCGTGTGGCATGGAGGGATTGGGATTTCTTTAGATGTAGTATATCTAGCAGCGCTAGGTCAGACATGGTTTTGTAGGTCAAGCAGAGATCGCCTCTAAGCAGTCGATAAGAAACAGAGTATAGCTGGAGTTTTTTGAGTCTGTCCATATAGGGCATGTGTCTAAGGCCCAAGATCTTCTTAGTGAGGTGTTTTTGTGGCCTTTTCAGTTGTTGTACGTGTCTAGTGAGGTACATACCAAATGGGGCATTGCATTCTATAATAGGTCTAATGAGGGACAAGTAGAGCGGGATTATGACCTTTTTCTTCCTGGATGAGAAACCTTTTGTAATGAGATGTGCCACATAAGACTTTCTGACTACAGTGGCAATGTGGTTATCAAAGCAAAGGTTGTTGTCAACCTGTGTCCCCAGGTCTCTTATCACACCTTCTGTGTTTAGTGGACTACTGCCTATGTGGTAGTTCATGGGCACCGAATTTTTCCCAAAGGGAATGACAATGCACTTTTTGGCATTGAGCTTAAGGCCATGGTTCTGGCACCAGTCACTGGTGTCAGTGAAGCCTCTTTGTAGAATGTCTACATCATTTGAAGAATCAATAATGGCTCCCAGTTTGCAATCATCTGTGAACTTGGTCAGCCAGAGTCCCTTTGTGTTGGCTTGAACTTCAAAGAAGTAAATGCCAAACAGGAGAGGACCTAGGACCAATCCCTGTGGGACACCACTTGTAAGTGGTCGGTAGTCAGATCTAGAGTCCGCTACTTTCATAGTGTGGGTTCCATCAGTGAGCCAGTTGGCAACCCATCTTATGACATAGGGGTTTATGCCTAGTTTAGTGAGTCTATCTACGATTCCTGAGTGAGGGATGGTGTCGAAGGCCTTGACAAGATTTAGGTTGGCTGTGTGAACTACCTTGCCCTCATCCACAGTTCTGGTGACAGGCTCGAAGAAGTCTATCAGGTTTAGCAAGCATGATCTACCTTTCACAAACCCAAACTGTGTGGGGTCCAGAGTTTGGAGATTCCCTATGTCCTCATTTATACGGTCCATGATGATGCGGTTCCATAGCCTTATATATCAGACTTGTCAGACAAATGGGGCGGTAGTTCCCAGGGTCTGCAGTCGCTCCCCCTTTATGGAGTGGGATGACCGTAGCAGTGCACCATTCGGTAGCAACAAAGCCTGAAATGAGGCTGTGATTGAACAGAGTACTCAGGTGTGGTGCCAGTTCACTTTGTAATTGATGTAGAACACAGCCAGGGATATTATCAGGTCCCATGGAAGCTGTATTCTTGGATTTGGACAGTGCGGTTTTTACCTGTGTAGCTGTGATAGAGACTTGGCATTCCTCAGGTATTGTGATAGGCCCAGCAAAACAACCAAGCAAGAGTGAATATACACAAACCAACACAGAGACTGGAGAAAGCTGCAACACTTTATTCTGGCACCTCGGCTAAACGCCTTCAAAGGAATAAATGCAATACTGCTAGTTGCACCTTATATAGTATAAAAAAATCAATTAGTGTAATTATCAAACACCTTAATTGACCCAAGAAATTTAAAGAGACAAAAACTATGTAAGCACATCCTATGAAAAATACAAACTTTTAACACCAAGTTCAATGCATATGCATTAAATGACAATTCTAATACAAAACATCTCATACTGCATATGATCATACACCCAGAAGAAGTTTTTTTAAATACAAATTTTGAATAGAAAATATAAAGTTAAATAGTGAGATTAACTTCTAAATTCATGCCCCTAGGTTTTAAAGTGCTGAATTTCAAAATGAATCTGCTTTCCAATTTTAGCAAACTCTGTAGAAAACTTCCATTATAGTGAAATTCAGGTTTGGCCAGAGCACAGAAGAATAATGAATCAGAGATACCGTTGTGAACTAGATTAAAATGTTGGGAAACTGGGCTATCATTTCTAACATTGCGAATATCACCTAGGTGTTCTAGAATGCGAATTTTTAACTGCCGTTTGGTCTGACCAATATAGAATTTAGGTGGAACACAATCACACCCAATCAAATACACTACTCCACATGATTTACAATTAAAAAAATTATGTGCAGTGTATTTGACCCCATTGATAAAACTATCTGATAAATTCCTTGCCTTCGAACACACCTTACAAGTTCCACATTTAAACATACCACAGGGTAAGTTGTTGATACTAACGGAACTGCCACGCATTGTGGCTTTATGTTTCAAAATTTCCTTAAGATTGGCATATCTGCCATAAGAAAAAGAGACATGTTCCGGAAACATGTGGCCAATCTCTTCATTGTTGAAAACAATGGGCCACAAAAAATCAACAATGTTCTTTAATCTCACAGAAAAAGGGGAAAACTTAGTAACAAAAAACAGTCTATCCTTATCTGCACAGGCAACCCCATCATCTCTAGATTTGGCTACATAAACTTTACCAAAATTGTAGCCTTTTCTATTTGAATTAAGTAATCTATCTAAACTCTTACTGATTAAACTTTCAGAATATCCTCTCACTGACAACCTTTTTCATACATTTTCAAATTCCAAATTCCAAATACTTCGCTCAGAAGTGTGTTCACTAATACGTTTGAATTCCCCGAAGGGAAGTGCTTCAATTAAGTGAACCGGATGTGCACTAGTAGCAAATAGGAAATTATTGGAAGCTGTACATTTCTTGTAAGGCCTAAATTGTACTTTCCTTTCATTATTTACATATAATAAAATGTCCAAGAAATGAATCTCAAACTCATTAAGACTATATGTAAATTCCAAACCAAATCTGTTCTGATGCAGTTTGGAAATAAATTCCTCAAATTCCAACATGCTGCCCTTACAAATGAAAATTAGGTCGTCTATGTATCTATAATAGGATACAACTCTAGTCTGAAAAAAATCAAGAGTATATAAAAAACTAGTCTCAAAATAAGACATGAATAAGATTGCGTAAGTAGGGGCAAAATTAGCCCCCATTGCAGTCCCTTCCCTCTGGAGAAAAAATTTTTGTTCAAAGGCAAAATAATTATGAGTCAGAGCAAACTCCAACAGTAAAATAAGATAAGTTGTTCGTGGACCATCACCCAAAATTTTAGCAATTGCTTCCAGACCAAACTTGGTCTTAATGCTTGTATAAAGAGCCTTGACGTCCACTGTAGCCCAATAGAAATCATCTTCCCATTTTAGATTATGCACTAGGTCACAGTATTGGTTAGTGTTGCTGATATGGGAGCCTACATTCTTAAGTTCTTTTTTTAAAATACTATCCAAAAATATTCCCACATTTTCCAAAAAGCCACCACAGCAGGACACAATGGGACGACCCGGTGGGTCCTGTGAATTTTTATGTAATTTTGGAAGAGTATAAAATGTAGGGTCCCTAGGATCATTAATATGTAAACTCTTCACATCCTTTCTGCTAAAAAAACCCAACCTCTCACCCCTTTCTAACAGGTCTAACAATTCAAGATTAAATTCAACAACAGGATTGGTGGATAATTCACAATATACTTCCTCATCGCACAAAAGATCAAAGTTCATTTTTAAAAAATGACATTTGTCCATTATGACCCAATTGCCGCCCTTATCCGCAATGCAAAACTTATATTCATTAGACACTGCCTTCATTTGCTTTAATGACAACCATTCCTGCTTTGTAAGGTTGAATTCAATGAATTGTTTGGAAAAAAGTAGATATTCAGTTTCAACTTTTTTACATAAAGCACTCTCAAAAACCCTTAGGGCAACTGAACATTTAGGAGGACAAAAAGAACTGTGGGTGGGCAAGCGGGGCATGGAAAATTTACCATAACCCGTGAAGAAACGTTCATTGCACTCGAAGATTGTACCACAAACAGAACTAACTCCCTCAGCAGAACTTAATTCAAAGGAAGCACCGATATCATCCTGGTATTCATAAGTAGAGAGGTCCATTAAAGGATCCTCTGTAGTTAGTGAGTACTCAGTGCTAACTAAATAACTGATGTCAACATCACTGTCATCTGAAACATTTAAATTATTGTCATTGGTAACATTCGACACAGAATTTAAATTTGACACATTATCAAAAGCACGTTTTGACTCAAAGAATGCCCTTAAATAGAGCTTACGACAAAAACGCTTGACATCAAATAGCAAATCTGAAAGAGCCGGTACTCTAGTTGGCACAAATTTACTGCCTTTTAACAATACCTTTTGCATATCAGAAGTGATATTTAGCTTGCTTAAGTTAACAATTTGTGCATAATTACCAAAACTGTAAGTCTCAGAAACAGTATTAAGTCCGCACACAGAAGTACAGTTCAAATCCAGCAGGGAAACTCCACTAATATCTTCTGTTCCGCCCCTTTGGTCGCGACTTCCGTTTGGCCCCCTGTCGAAAGTTCCATCTTCCTTGATCTTCTGCATCTGAAGTTGCGCTTCCAACTTCAGTGCTGTTGATACTTTCAAAGGAGACGCTTTTCTTACTTGTGGTTGTATCCGAAGATGAAACTGATGAATCTCGACCACTACGTGAGCTACGTGAACCACGTGAACTTCCTTCACCTCCCTTCATATGGACGGTACCATTCTTGGCTTTACGTTGCCAAGAATAAATAAGATTCTTGCTGAAATCATTCACATCTCTGCTAAGTTTCTTTTTCTTCCTCGCAATTACTTCATTTTCTATTTTAATGACTTCTTCATTAATGCCTTTAATCGCTGATGAAAATATGGTATCTGAGTACTCAACAGCTAGCGCGGCCTCCCCTTCAGCTATTTGGGCTTGAATTATACCCAAACTTCTCCGGTTACGGTTTATGAGAATCTTTAACCAACTAAGAGAACACTGTAGTGAAGCCGCTTTCCACTCCTCCAAAAAAGCATTTTCATCTTCAGTAAATTTAAAGGCAGGTAGCTTGTCAATTCTCAAGCCCCTGGGTGTAATGGACAGTTCTACATATTTGTCTAATAGGCGCAAATCATAAAATAAAGAAGTCTCTTTTATTCTTAACTTTTTCAAATCGTCAAACTTCTTGTCTAAAGAAATATTACCGGATACAGTCCATGGGTCAAATTGTGCTAACTTGCTATCCCTTTCCTTTGCCAAGTTAGCAAACAAAAAACCACCTCCATTCAAATTTGACATGGTAAAAAGAATAAATCCACAGTCTCTGAGAAACGAACCAGCAAAACAACCAAGCAAGAGTGAATATACACAAACCAACACAGAGACTGGAGAAAGCTGCAACACTTTATTCTGGCACCTCGGCTAAACGCCTTCAAAGGAATAAATGCAATACTGCTAGTTGCACCTTATATAGTATAAAAAAATCAATTAGTGTAATTATCAAACACCTTAATTGACCCAAGAAATTTAAAGAGACAAAAACTATGTAAGCACATCCTATGAAAAATACAAACTTTTAACACCAAGTTCAATGCATATGCATTAAATGACAATTCTAATACAAAACATCTCATACTGCATATGATTAAGGTGTTTGATAATTACACTAATTGATTTTTTTATACTATATAAGGTGCAACTAGCAGTATTGCATTTATTCCTTTGAAGGCGTTTAGCCGAGGTGCCAGAATAAAGTGTTGCAGCTTTCTCCAGTCTCTGTGTTGGTTTGTGTATATTGTGATAGGCCCTTTAGGGGGTGAAAGGGGGGTAAAGTTCGCACTGAACCTGTCGGCCAATATGTTGGCAATATCAGTTGGTTCTTTATATGTATTGTCATTGTGTTGTAACTCAGAGCAGATCTGAATATTGCCATGTAGATTCTTGACATAACTAGAATGCCTTGTGGTTGTCTTTAGAATCTGCAGCAATTTTGTTTTCGTAGCTAGCTTTAGAAGATTTGATGATGAATCTCAGTTTTTTGCTGAGGCTAACAAGGGAGTTTTTCCAGTCTTGGGAATTCACCCTTTTCTGCAACAGTTTTTTCCTTCTGTTGTAGAGTTTGTTTATGGTGGGGGACCACCAGATTGGCTTCCTTTTTTTGGAGAAGAGCATCTTGGTTCTGTTTGGTATGGCCCGTTCCATGCACTTGTGTATGTGTTCATACAGTGCATTGGTGTACGATTCAGCAGTCATGCACCTATTTTCCATTTGCATTGGCTTTGGAGAAGTTTTTTTTATGGTGGTTTCCTTTAGGGAGGGGTGACGGTGGGATGTGGATATCCATGGTGATTAGCTTGTGGTCAGATCTGACCAGGGAGGAGTTGATTACTGGTGTAGAACAACGGTTGCTCGTGTTAGTACTGACCAGGTCAAGGATATTTCTACCCCTGGTGGGGGTAAGAATGAGTTGGGGTCCAGTGCATTGGAATTAATGAATTCCAGAAAAAGTTGAGCAAGTGTAATTTTCCCAGTTAATGGAGGGGTAGTTTAAGTCTCCCAGTATAAGGGTATTGGGTTGTACTCTAACATTTTCCAGTGTGTTTAGGAATGTGTAGTGGGAGTCTTGGGACATAGTGGGGAATCTATAGCACGCTACAACCTGGCTTGCAGTTTTACCCAGTGTTTGCTGTACCTAAAGTATCTCTAACACATTATGTTGGGCTAGTCTGGAGGAGTGCATATCCTTTACGAATATGGAGACACCACGCCTTTAGTACTTCGGTCCAGGTTTAGGGGCTGAAAGGTGTGGTATGAATTACAGCCTGGTAGTGCTGGGGTGCTCTCTGGAGCCTTGAACCAGGTCTCAGTCACTGCACAGATGTCGATGTTCTCCATTTTAAGGAGTGCTTCAAGCAAGTGCATTTTGAGATTTAGACTTCTAGCGTTGAGTAGCATAACTCTCAGACTTTGTTTGCTTGTAGCTGTTATAGTGATACTTTTGTCTTCAGGACATTGCCTAAAAAAGGCACTATAGGGGTGGCAAGAGCCTTGGCCAGTATCCGGAATCCCTGTGGTGCCACAGCAATGACAACATATGCAATGAAACAAACATGGGGGGATTTGTTACATCATGAAAACAAACGCACAATCCAAGGATAAAGTAGACATCACACTCTATAAAACAGAATAATAAGTATGTGATATGTGTCCTGGGGTAGATGGTATGTGGAACATCCACCAGCATGAGGCCACAGTGCTGACTACTCCCTTGTATACAACACAACTACAGAGTATGTGAAGGACATCCACATTAAAGGCCATAACACCTCCATAGTTCACAGCCTTCATCATACCAGTAACAGAGTACAATGCACCCTTCTTCATGAACCTCCCTACTCATCTTCCAGTGATGTGTAACTGAAGTGTACCACCTTTGCCACAGTGAGCTGTCACACATCACATTGGCCATACCTAGCATTCTTTTGGTTGCATAAACATTACTGTGTGATGGTGCAGAACCTCCATGAAGTTGTTACACCAGATGCATGTGTGATACCTCTTCCAGTGATGCACATAGTACATACACAGCTGTTTGACAACATTGATGACATGGGTAACATTCTTTACAGTGTGGATTGTGCCACATATATACTGCACACCAGTCAGCTAGCCTGTATTGATCATAATGTCACATACAGGCATAACAGTGTCCCTCCTAACATCTCCAGCAGATGGTACAGTGTCAGGACAGTGTGCATGATTATCCCTCATAGATTGCTGACAAGTCATAATAATTGTACAAGTGTCAAAAAAAAAATACACAGACTATCTAAAACCGTGGAGTAATAAAACGGCAAATGTAAGGAAGATAAGTACTCCAAGCTACCACAACCACGTAGTGTAAAAAATATTAATTTATTATCAAAACAGTAAGCACTTTTGTAGTAATGAACTGCTTCTTCAGACCAAAAAACACAACACAACCCACACTTATAAAATAAATACAGCCCAATCAAAAACATAAAAATGGAATCCCATTTTAAAAAAAAACTAATAAAAAATGGAAATCAGGTTAATCATAAAGCACCTATAAACATAAGGAACAGACCAGATCTTTTGAGTCAAGATACAAAGAACCAATTAAAAGTAAAAAGCAATTGCCTTACTTAACAAATAATATCAATAAAATCAAGTGAACAATTGTGTATACTAGCTCTTATAGGATGAAAAACGAACATTAAAGTGACTATTAGTCATATTTAACCAATAAATATTCCTTGAAACAGCTAAACTAAAAAGAGAGAGGTCTAAGCAAATAATGGGTCTCATTGGATAAAACTTAAAAATTAGGATAGCCACTGGAAAAAACAAATCCAATCAAAAAACAACTTAACAAAACAAGTGATATAAACAGAAAACTAACAGAACATCTCTATAAATACAAAAATGAATCAAAGCTAAAAGACTATATCTTTTTCTTATTCCTAAAATCAAATCCTAACATAAAAATCTATGCCGACTGCATTAACTACTGAATGTATCCACAGATATGCTGCAAAAAAAGCACATTTACATCAGCGACCTATCAAGTGGCATAACACAGCTTCACAGCCAATGGAGAGTCAAAAATACTACCGAATGTGTCCTTGGAAATGCTGCAGAAAAAGCATATTCACAGCAGCACCCTATCAAAAGGCATAACCAGGCTAAACAGCCAATAGGGAATCAAAGAGAATGTCATTAAACAATAGTAGCAAAGAACACAAGGTCATCTAACTAAACATAACACAAAAAATAAGCCAATACTACAAAACGTTTCCATACAATAAAAAACGTTTCCATACAAAAAAAATGTTAAGCCGCTACAAAGTTAAACAAAGTGCCAAATCAATAAAGAAATACAGATCATCATAAAAATAATATATATATATATATAAATTAAATGTCACCACAAAAGAACGTATTCAAAGCACAAAGACCAATCGAAAAAGAGATGAAAAGAATTTGGCAAAAAAAGAGAATAAAAACTCAAAACAAATATAAAACCATAAATGTTACAACAACATCAAAGAATAAATAACTAGCAGTCATTGAATACACAAATACCCAAAGAATATGGCAGAATAATGTAAATTCAGCTGATCACTTCAAGGAAGCCTTTACAGGTAAATAAATCTGCTATAGTATAGGCATATAAGTCACAAATCAATGACAAAACCACAAAGAAAAGCAATACACCACAAATATATAAATTATCAGCAAACTAATAACATGTCTACCAATCACAATTAAAAATCATGGAACTAAAAACAAAAAGTCCTAGAAGAAAACCATACAATAATTACCACCAAAACACCAATAGCTGATTCTACACAAAACAGTAGAATCCAAGTACAAAGATATCCCATGATACAAACTACAGGAACTGGCGCTAAAAGACAACAGAAACAGAAACAACACATGTAGCCCTAAATATCACTAAAAAAGGGTGATCTGTCTGAAGAAACAAACCTAGCCAAAACTGAAAACTAACAAAATAAATAATGATAACCATAGCACTAAAATGATCAGCTGTCAAAAAACAACATACCTACCAATCATGAAAAAGAATAATCATACAGCCACTGGATGAATCTAATAGGCACATCAGCCAATCACATGATACGACTGCAAATATAAGCCAATCACCAAAAAAAAAAAAAAAGGAAAATTATCATAAGAGCAACAAATACAAAAACAGAAAACATTAACAAAAGACAAAGGAACTACAAAAAAGAAGCTATAATTTTAATATGGACTTTTCTGAAGATATTGGCCCTGATAATCCTAGAAATGAGCCAGTGAGTCCTTTTTGTCTAAGCTTAGGGTTTTGGAGAACAATCTTTTTAAGCTTAAACGCCATCAGTGGCAGCATTTGCATTTTGAAGCTGCCATTCATTTTACAGCTATTCCACGAGGATTATTTTAACTCAAAATGCTGACATATGGGACTGTGTATCCTGACCTGTTGAAGCGCTGGCAATCCCTTAATATTGAACCGAGTATTAATTGTCTGAAGTTGCTTATTGATTTTTTTTCTCCAAATGAACAGCAGCTGGTAAATGAAGTAAAAATCTTACAAGATGAAGGTTTTAAAATCTGTACGTCCGAAACACTGAGACAGCATTTGGATGGCGTTTTTTATAATGTCATGAACTACGAATCCAGGCTTCAAGTTGTGAAGCTGAAGAAACTTCAGCGTGATATGGATGACTTCAAGAATGGCCATGCGTTTTCTTGGCCACGTACATTGAGGCATGAAACAGCTGTTGTGAGTGAGAATATCAAGGATTTGCACAGTTTCAGCACTCCAATTAATAATGTTGATCCCTCAGCTGTCAATGGCATCACCATCGAGCCAGAGGGTAGACAGGATTGTCCTCAAGAGTCATCTAGCTCCAATCTGAACACTAATACGGCAGTATACTCTGTATCTCATGTTTCCACCTTGTCAGCTTTTCAGCTCAGTAAGAAAGATTGTTTTGTTAACTGCACCCCTTCCCATAGATAAAAATTTTCAAAAGGCCGCTATTAAGAGCAAGGTGAGAAGGGGCTGAGTTCAACTTCACACAACACTTCTACCCATGAGAAAAAGGCACAAGCAGCGAGTAGCCTGCTGTTTAATCTTTCATCTCCATCAATAACAAAACATCAGATTTCTGTACTGAACAAAGGAGTTAGTTTCACGAGTCAGCCCTCTGATCTTACTGAAGTGTTATTGGATCTTAGACTTTTTGCAAGGAATCTCTGCTTGTTGTTGATGTTTCCTGAACAACCAATAGTTTCTGGTTTTAAGAAAGCAAGCACCTTTATACCTACACCTCCAATAACTTAGTTGAAGCTTTTGTTGCCTTATGTGATGACGACATCCGTAAGGGACTTATGGACAGTAACAGACTTTTTTCAATCTTACTTTGGAAGAACAGAACGCTCTTCGTGAACTTTGATGGGTGGCCCATTTACAGTTTCGACCTGTGGATAAAGGGGAGGAGTTGTCATTACATAGACACTCATACATTAACAGCATGAATGACATGCTTAATGATAAAAAGACTTATAAATGTATTGCTATATACTCTGTGAAAACTTTTATGGAGAGAGTACTTTTTTTGTTTATGATTTGTTATAGACAGGTCTTATGATTTGTTATAGACAGGTCTTATTGATAGTACTTTGGTATGACTACTTTCATGTAGAAAATCCATTGATCCCTATCTTGTATGGCCTGCCAATGATTCACAAAAATGCTGTTTCACAACCTATGAGACGTATTCTTTCCAGCAGAGGCTGGCTAACTGAATCCATGTCTATTTGGGGAAAAACTTTCAGACCTATTTTGGACAGAGTATCGACCGACCTCAGAGACGCAAGATTTTTGAGAGTCTCATTTTGCTTGGGGTTAAGTCTTTTGATGTCTCTAGTGATTTTATGTTCGTCACTTTAGATGTGGCATCATAGTTTACTGTTATCCCTAATGATTCTGGGATTGAAAGTATTAGGAATTTTTTAACATTCAATATAGATTCTATGGCCAATAAGATAGAGATGGTCTGTATGCTCCTTGAGATTGTCTTGGAGCATAATGTCTTTACCTTTGGCAGTAAATATTTTGTTCAAAATAAAGGCATAGCAATGGGCACAGCATGTGCAAACAGCTATGTCAGCTTGGTATTAGCAATGTGGGAGTCTGAGACCATCTTGAAGGGCAATCCCATTTATTGGTCATATCTATTTTTATAAAAGTTTTGTAGACAACATATTCCTTGTTTGAGGTGAAGGCCCTGAAGAGCTGCGTAGCTTAATTGATTTTCTTCATGGCACTACTAATTTCCTTAAGTTTAGCTATTACAGTTCATTTGACTGTGTTAAATTTCTTGATGTTAAAATTGATAAGGATGAATTAAAGGGGTTATGCACTAGTAAATACAGGAAATAGATTAACAGGAATACTCTTTTATATAAATGTGCTCAAGGGACAGGTTCTCAGAGTTATGTGACTCCAGAATAATGAAACAGATCTAGCTTCTGCTCTTGACAGATTCAAGATTGACTTTACTGCCAGGGATTACAAAGACAACAAAGTAGACCACTGTATTGTACAAGCGTTAAGGACTAGAGATGGGAACAGTAGACCTTATTTTTCCAGCAGGAGTCTTGTGATCTCTGAACAGGCTTTGGTTACTTTTAACAAGAATAGACCACTTTTTACCTTTTCCAGCAATATTAATATTGTATGTGATGTCATCAGGAAACATTGGTCTGTACTTCTGGCTGACCCAGAGATTAGGAGAACTGCAGACAATCAACCCAAGTTTGCTTTTAGGAATCATTTATCTCTGAAACATCAACTCTGTTTGTTATAGGAACAGAAGCTTGGACATAGCTCTGTTCACTGAACCTTAAGGGCACTTTTAGGTGCATTACTTGTTCTGTGTGTAGATTCATCTATATATGCACTTATTTTACTCATAGGCAGAATGGGTTTCATATTACCCTTTAGCTTTTTTGCTAAGATCAAGGATGTGATCTATTATGCTTTCTGTTCAGTTTGTGAAGTGTCCTACATAGGTAAAACTAATCACTTATTAAAGGATAGGATATTAGATCATCAGAATGACATCAGCAAGGGCAAAACTATGAATGCTTTAGCAAAGCATGTGCTGGAGTGTGGGGCTAATCGTACCTTTAAATTTTTTGCACTTGAAATTGTGAAAAGAAGTGATAGGTTAGGAGATATAAATAAAACTGAATCCATAGAACAAAAATGGATTCTTCTCCTTAAAGCCTTTATGGAACCTGGCCTTAATGAGAAAGTATTGTTGAAACCTTCTCTCAAAGCATGACCTTTGAAGCATTAATCTGCTTCTATAGCGTTATTTATTTATTATTGCTATGCTTTTTTGTTCATTTTTTTCTTTCATTGCTGCTTCTTTTTTGTAGTTCCTTTGTCTTTTGTTATGGTTTTCTGTTTTTGTATTTGTTGTTCCCATGACACTTTTACTTTGTTTTCTGATTTTGGTAATTGGTTTACATTTGCGGTCGTTATCATGTGATTGGCTGATCTACCCATCAGATTTGTCCAATGGATTATTCTTTTTCTTGACTGGACACCGTAAAAACTCCACTGCCAATCATGAGCGGACAGGTGATCCGCTGTGGCGACCCCTAACCAGGAAAAGCCAAGAAGAAGAAGAAGGTAGGTATGTTGTGTTTTGACAGCTGATTGGTTATTTTAGTGCTGTGGTTACCATCATCATCATTTTTTTTGTTAGTTAGTTTTCAGTTTTGGCTAGGTTTGTTTCTTCAGATAGATAACCCTTCTTTAGTGATACTTAGGGTACACATATTGTTTCTGTTGTCTTTTAGCACCAGTTCCTGTAGTTATATCATGGGGCATCTTTGTACTTGGATTCTATTTTGTGTAGAGTCTGCTTGTGCTGCTGTTGGTGTTAATAATTATTATATGGTTTTCTTCTAAGATTTTTGTTTTTTGTTCCATGATTTTTAATTGTGATTGGTAGACATGCTGTTATTAGTTTGCTGATATTTTATATATTTTTGGTGTACTGCTTTTCTTTGTGTTTTTGTCATTGATTTGTGACTTATACACCTATACTATGGCAGATTTGTTTACCTGTAAAGGCTTCCTTGAAGTGATCAGCTGAATTTACATTATTCTGCCATATTGCTTTGGGTGCTTGTGATTCAATGACTGAAAGTTATTTATTCTTTGATGTTGTAATAACATTTATGGTTTTATATTCATTTTGAGTTTTTATTTTCATTTTTGTCAAATTCTTTATATCTCCTTTCAACCGGTCTTTGTGCTTTGAATATGTTCTTCTGTGGTGTTGGTAATTTATATATATCTTATTTTTACGGCGATCCATCTTTCTTTATTGATTTGGCACTTTGTTTAACATTGTAGGGGCTTAACATATATTTTTATTGTATGGAAACTTTTTTTGTTGTATGGAAACGTTTCTTAGTATTAGCTTATTTTTGCATTATGTTTAGTTAGATAACCTTGCGTTCTTTGCTATCATTGTTTAATGACAGTCTCTTTGATTCACTATTGGCTGTTTAGCCTAGTTATGCCTTTTGCTAAGTTGCTGCTGTGAATATCTTCAAGTTAAAAAGCGAATGTAGAACACAATAAGAGCAAAGCTTTATATCCAAACATGTATTTATTATGCCAAATCCTAAAGTAAGCGCTTTCGGCAGAATAGAATATCCCGCCTTCATCAGACAAACAGCAAGAACACGCTCACAATCACTTTATATAAAATCCTTATTTAAAATTAACCAATGATGTTAAAAAGCATTTACTAGTAATTAAATCCCTTGGAAACCTTAAAGATATTACTCCGAATGGTATTATATACGTGGAATAAATAAACAAACAAAGGTCCGTCCCTCAAATTAGATCCCGTACATTGCACTCAATTAAAATGAATAAAGAATAACTGTTAATGGTAAAAAATGATGTTTACCCAAATACACCAAATTGGTTTGTAGGTATTTTTTAGGTTAGCATAGGTATTTGCATTTAGTGTAACGTCAAGTGCTTTTAAACATTTAAGCGCTTGTTTATATCTATCTAATGTTATTAATAGTATATCAGTGTTAGTATAATTTCTGATAGCATTCTTCTAAGTTTATATAATATTTGCATTTATGTATAGCGTGAATCTATATTAAAGTGCATATGGTTTCGATATTAAGTATTTAACACTAATGACAGTTTTAAATCTTGATGTAATGCACTGATTCAAAGATGTTCATATGCATTTTTTTGAAAGCAGGTGTTTTTTTGGTGTATTTGGGTAAACATCATTTTTTACCATTAACAGTCATTCTTTATTCGTTTTAATTGAGAACAATGTACGGGATCTAATTTGAGGGCCGGACCTTTGTTTGTTTATTTATTCCAAGTATATAATACCATTCGGAGTAATATCTTTAAGGTTTCCAAGGGATTTAATTACTAGTAAATGCTTTTTAACATCATTGGTTAATTTTAAATAAGGATTTTATATAAAGTGATTGTGAGCGTGTTCTTGCTGTTTGTCTGATGAAGGCGGGATATTCTATTCTGCCGAAAGCGCTTACTTTTGGATTTGGCATAATAAATACACGTTTGGATATAAAGCTTTGCTCTTATTGTGTTCTACATTCGCTTTTTAACTTGTTGAAGTTGTTCGTGGTTTGAGTTTTTGTTGTGCTGCTGTGAATATGCTTTTTCTGCAGCATTTCCAAGAACACATTTGGTAATCTTTTTGACTCTCGACTGGCTGTGAAGCCTTGTTGTGCCACTTGACAGGTTGCTGCTGTGAATGTGTTTTTTTCGCAACACATATGTGGATACATTCGGCATTTAATGCGATTGGCATAGATTTTAAGAATGAGAAACAGTATTTTAGCTTTGATTCATTTTTGTATTTATAGAAATGTTCTGTTAGAGTTTTCTGTTTATATCGCTTGTTTTGTTGAAATATTTTTTGATTGATTTTGGTTTTTCCAATGGCTACCCTAATTTCCAAGTTTTATCCAATGAGAGCCATTATTTGTGTAGACCTCTCGCTTTTTAGTTTAGCGGTTTCAAGGAATATTTATTGGTCAAATATGACCAATAGTCACTTTAATGTTCATTTTTCATCCTGTGAGACGCTAGTATACACAATTGTTAATTTGATTTTATTGATATTATTTGTTAAGTAAGGTGATTTTTTTTTTACTTTTAATTGGTTCTCAAAAGACTCAAAAGATCTGGTTTGTTCATTATGTTTATAGGTGCTGTATGACTAATCTGATTTCCATTTTTATTAGTTTTTTAACATTTGATTCTATTTTTATGCTTTTGATTGGTCTGTATTTATTTTAAAAGAGTGGGTTGGGTTGTGTTGTTTTGCTCTGAAGAAGCGGTTATTACCGAAAAAGTGCTTACTGTTTTGATAATAAATTAATATTTTTTACACTACCTGGTCATGGTAGCTTGGAGTACTTATCTTCCTTACAGCTGTACATGTGCGTTTGTGCAGAACCATCTCTGATCACTCAGAATAAAGAAGTTACGTCTTACCATAATGTTCCATCTGTGTAGTCAATCTTCCTCTATTATTGACTCTTGGGTTGCAGTTCTGATCCTTGGAACTGGTCTGGCCGTTTATATAGCTTGTGCCAGCCAAAAATCTGTCGAGCTATGAGTCTACCCACAATGTCCCTCTCTACATGACCTCAGACTGAGTTTGCAGACCTGCAGAAAAATAGAAGGAAAGTAAACTAAATGAAGCAGCCATGTCCAAGGTGCTAACAAAAAACCCAGGACAAAGCATCACTCCTCCAGGAATCCACAGGAAGGGGAAGGAGGGTGGGATGTGAAGAATAGATGAAGATCGACAACACAGATGGAATACGATTGTAAGACATAACTTCTTTATCTGAAGTTCTCTATCTTCATCTATTCTTGACTCTTGAGACAGAGTCCCTAGCTACTTTAGATCCCGGGTGGCCCTATGGAAGCATATTACTGAGAACCATACAACCTAAGCAGGCTCTTCCCCTTGAGACCAAATCAAATTTGTAATGAGTAATAAAGGTATATGGAGCAGCTCATGTTGCTGCTGCACATATTTCACTCATGGAAGCCTTAGAATGGAATAAAGCTGAAGTAGCCATAGATCTGGTGGAATGTGCCTTCACCAGCACAGATAACTTGAGATTCTTTCTATTATAAATTTAAGTAATACAATCTCTTAACCATTTTGACAAGGTAACCTTAGAAACAGATTTTCCTAAAGTTGTGCCAGAAAAGGATACAAACAACTGTTCTGATTTCCTAAATTCTTTAGTTCTGCTGAGGTAGAAACATAATTGTCTGTGAACATCCAACAGATTTACGCAATATTTCCCTTTGTTGGAAAAACTGGGAAAGAAAACAGGTAAGTCTATGATTAATGTCGGACTCTGAGACAACTTTCAGAAGAAGGTATGGACTGGTTATGAGATCAAGTAAGGGGGGTTTTGAACATAAGGCCGGCAATTCAGACACTCATTTTGCAGAGGTTATAGCTATGAGGAGAAGTGTTATCCAAAAAAGGAACTTTAAGTCACATGTAGCTGCTGGTTCAGAGGGGGTAAATACCAGTCAGGTCCCATGGGGGTGGAGGATCTTTAAATGGAGGCTTTAATCGAATAGTTCCCTTGAGGAAGACCTTGCATATTCTATGTGAAATTAAATGAAGGTCTCTGAAGCCTTTATGGAAATTAGAGATGGCAGCTAGAATGACTAACTGTGGAGGCAGAAGCTCCTTTAGCAGAAAGGATGGCCAGAAATTCTAAACTTTTATCCACAAAAGCAGAAAAAGTGTTGAGACCATTATCACAAGCCCAGACTGAGAATCTCTGCCACTTACTGAGATAGAATTTCCTGATGAATGGTTTATGCGACGCCAGCAAAATTTTTTGCACCAGGGATGGTATATCATTATGCCTGGCGACTATCAGAATTGGAAGAACCAAGCAGTTAGCTTAAGAATTTGAAGATTGGGATACACCAGTCTCTGAGGGTGACTCAGAAGGTCTGGAACTGGGTTCAGAATTCATGGATGGTGAGCTAGATAAAGCCACAAAAAGGGAACCAAATTTGTTGAGGCTAGTAGGGTGGAATGAGGATCACTTTGTTTCTCAACCTGGCTGCTTTCTTCAGAAAGAGTGGGACCAGAGGGAAGGCATAGAGGAGACCCGGGGGGGCCAATGATGAGCATCTCTCGGGGGATTAGGGCAAAGTATCTTCTGCACTTGCTGTTTTGGGGTGATGCAAAAAGGTCGCAGCAAGGCTGGTCCCAGCGATGAAAGATCTTCGCTATATTGGGAATGAGATATCACTTGTGAGGTTGTAGAATTCATTTGCTTAGTTTGTCTACTATCACGTTTGAACTCCCCGGGATGTGCGTTGCTCTCAGAAAGTGGCTGGATGTAATGGCCCACCGTCACATTCTGAGGGTTGACGCCAACGATATCCAAGGGTCCAACGATAAAGGCAATAGTCAGCACAAGTGTCCCAAAGATGTAGCCATGATCCAAACAGTTTTTCTTTTTATAAAAACAGCTTTTATTGCACCAAGAAAAAAAACATTACACAATACTGTTTAGCGCTTTCATGTATGTCCATACACTTCATCAGAACAGGGATAAGGACAAAAAAACACAGCTTAAATAATTAAAAAAAAACGCCAAAATTCCTTCCTAATAGGTATAACATTGTAATTCCACCTTTCCACTTAAAGCATCAACGTCAATTTTCTAAACAAACTTATGTTACATTTTAAACCTATAATAAGTGGATACTTCTTATTACATGCTATTTTTATTATAAGAATTATTAAAAATAGATTGTTAAAATTTATTAGGAGTATATACAATATGCCAATACATCAATAATAATTGGTCATTCCTCCCAATAAATATTTCATATTTAATTTCATTTTTTAATTCAAATATATATTACCATTGTTTTAAATATGAATTGTGAAATACTTTCCTTCAATAAATATTAATTGAACAATGATGTTAGAAATGTATTCAGAATATGTAAACAAATTGTTGTAAAAAAACAAATGTTAAAAAATTGTTTGGTTAAAAATATTTAAAAATGTTGTAAATCCTGAAGGTACAGTCAACCTCATGAAACAGTCGGTTATTATATGTACTCAATTTTGTATGTATTTTTTATAAGGGGCTTAGTGTGAATCATCTCATTAAGACCTGGAAAACATGCTGCATTTAATTTAAGTTGCCATTTGATTTCCCTCTCTCCCACACTACTTTTTGTATCACCACCTCTTGGATTAGCCTTCACAATTTCCAAAATTGCAAACTTGAAATTACTACAAGTATTGCTACTGACAACATGACGAGATAAAGCATTGTTCTCATCTTTTTTTTCTTTATACAATATGTGTGATCATAAATTCTGTTCTTAAACTGCCTGTCGGTTTTCCCGACATAAAAACAAGGACAGGTACAACACATAGCTAGATAAATCAAATGTTGAGACTGGCAATTGCCATTAACAAGCCAAATTTTGTTCTTGTTGGCATTTTTGAGTGTACAACTGTCTTCCTCACAGATGTAAGAACATTGTGAACAATGTCCACATTTCTTGGTACCCTTTTTGTTATTGGAATTTTTTAAATACTGCCTACTGGATTTCAGTTAAATAATCCTTTTAATATTGAACCCTGCTTTGTACACAAACGTGGGCTTATTACTAATGTGTTCCTTGATACCCTCATCACTAGTGATTATATTCCAGTTGTTACTAATTATTTCTTTAACCTTGCCAACATGTTGCCCATATTTCAAAATAAAAGATTTTGAATATTGTCCTTCACTGTTGTTGTTTTTATTTTTGCCACATAGATTACTTGTCTCGTTTGTATTAATATTCGAAGAAGGTAACCCCTTCCCTAGTAATGGTGGATATTTTTTGCCCCATTCTTGAACTACATACTGTGTTACATCCTTAATCATATGCTCTGGGTACCCTTTCTCCTTAAACATTTTACCAATAAATTCCATTTCTTGTTTCATTTTCCTTTCCAAAGATGTCATCCTGGCAGCTCGAATACACTGCCCCTTCAGTATACTACGTTTCTGAGAATACGGATGTGTACTACTAAAATCTAGGTACCCATTGCTAAAAGTGTCCTTTCTGTATATGTGGGATTGAAAGGACGTGCCATCATTGTAGATAAATACATCTAGGTAATTAATACCCACCCTGTTGTATTAATGTACAAATTGTAAGTATGAGGTGGTCTTGTTTATATAATCAATAAAAGTTTTGAGTTGTGTTACATCAGCCCCTTATAAAAAATACATAAAGATTGAGTACATATAATAACAGACTGTTTCAAGAGGTTGACTGTGTACCTTCAGGATTTACAACATTTTTAAAACAATTTTTTAACATTTGGTTTTTTACAACAATTTGTTTACATATTCTGAATACATTTCTAACATCATTGTTCAATTAATATTTATTGAAGGAAAGTATTTCACAATTCATATTTAAAACAATGGTAATATATATTTGAATTAAAAAATGAAATTAAATATGAAATATTTATTGGGAGGAATGACCAATTATTATTGATGTATTGGCATATTGTATATTGTATATACTCCTAATAATTTTTAACAATCTATTTTTAATAATTCTTATAATAAGAATAGCATGTAATAAGAAGTATCCACTTATTATAGGTTTAAAATGTAACATAAGTTTGTTTAGAAAACTGGCATTGCTGCTTTAAGTGGAAAGGTGGAATTACAATGTTATACCTATTAGGAAGGAATTTTGGCGTTTTTTTTTAATTATTTAAGCTGTGTTTTTTTGTCCTTATCCCTGTTCTGATGAAGTGTATGGACATACATGAAAGCGCTAAACAGTATCGTGTAATGGTTTTTTTCTTGGTGCAATAAAAGCTGTTTTTATAAAAAGAAAAACTGTTTGGATCGTGGCTACATCTTTGGGACACTTGTGCTGACATTCTGAGGGTTCTCGACACAGGGGTAGAATTTGGTTCCCCCTTGTCTGTTGACGTACCAGACTACAGACATGTTTGGCTGGACTGCAAGTGTACCTTGAGGGAGGACAGATTGAAATGCCTGCAGTGCTAATAGCACTGCCCTCAACTCCAGGACATTGATATGCAGATTGGCCTCTATCGGGGACCAAGTGCCTTGGACTGTCTTTCCCAGATAATGCCCAAGCCCACGCCATCTGGGAGGCATCTGTGGTCACTATGGCCTTGGGTTGAGGAAGGACAAAGGGGTGACCCAAAATAATTTCTTCGGATTCCATCCACCAGGATAGGTCCTTTTGCAGGGATTGGTGATACAAATGGGGTAGTTCATTGGATGGGTTAGAATATACCACTGATTTGCAAGAAGCCATTGCAGTTAACCTCATGTGGAATTTCATTAGTGGGACCAGAGTGATAGCTGCTGCCATGAACCCCAACGCTTGAAACACCAGTAAAGCTGGTACTATGTGCACAAGATAGAATGTACTTGGGATTTTATCTTCTGTAATCTGTGAAGGTGGAAGGAGGCTACACATGAGAGGGTGTTTAAATGAGCCCTTATGAATTCCATATTCTGAGAGGGACTCAGTTGAGACTTTGTATGACTGACCATGATGCCAAGATGCAGGAGCAATTATAATGTGAATTCTGTTGTCTGAAGTAGTAGATGTCTGGCGGAAGCGGTGATGAGCCAGTCGTCTAGATATGGAAACACCTTTAATCCGTGGTGTCTCAAGTGAGCTGTTACTGCTGCCATACACTTGAACACCCTTGGGGCTGTGGTGAGAGCAAAAGGCAGCACCCTGAATTGAAAAAATGACGGGCTCCTAGCCAGAAGCGGAGAAACCTTCTTGAGCGTTTGTCCAGCTTTATGTGGTAATACATATCTTGAAGGTCAAATGACCACATACAATTGTTTTTTCTCTAGAAAGGGAAGTATTAACTGAACTGTGACCATTCGGAATTTGGACTGTTGAACAAATTTGCTTAGAATGCCGATATGCAGAATTGGTCTCTAGTCCCATCTTTTTTGGCAATAAAATGAAAACCTTGAGTAAAATCCAGATCCTATTTGGTCTGGTGGGACTTCTTGGATGATTCCTTTTTTCTAGCAGCTTGTACATTTCCAAGGCTGCTTGGTCCCTCTGATTGGGTGAAACATTGGGGAGTCTTGTTCGAGTTCTTAGATAAAGAGTGAAGGGAATAAAGTAACCTCTGGTAATAATTCTCAGCACCCAGGCATCTGTGGTTACTTGTTGCCAGGCTGTTGTGTGCAAAGAAAATCTCCCCCTGCCTGCATCCATAGGTAAACAATCTGGGCCCCTTTCAGGACCGTTGATAGGGTTGGCCAGAGAAGGAATCTCTAGAACACTGATTCTGCAGGCCACTCCTGCCTTTCAGATGGTGTCTTCTATTAGAGCTCCCCCCCCTGCCCCAACGGGAGTCTGCACCATGTGTGTCCTGGAAAGGCCTCTGGGACTTTTTGAACTACATCTTCTCACTCCACTGATTCCTAGAGTAGGATTGTTGGGAAACAGAAAAACGTATGCCCACTGCAGACCGATCTTTTCATCTTTCTCACACCTAGCTAGAGTTTGTTTGACTTTGCCGCTGGACAAAAGATCTGTCAAAAGGAGCATTGACGAAGGAAGACTTGAATGGCTCCACAAACTCACACAGGTGCATCCAAGCGTGTCGTCGAATTGCAACACCTGAACTGGCCGCCCCTTTGACTGCATGTGCAATGAACCTCACGGACAAATTAGAAATACTCTGGAGTAACTAACTGGGAGACAATTTTTTCCTGGACCCCCCTCAGATATAACTCCTGCAAGGGTATCGGAGAGCTCCTTAGTCAGATCCCTCTACAGCCTAGTGAAATATGTCATAAATTCAAGGACCCAAGGGTGACTGGGGGGACCCTCCCAATCATCTAAATCCATGTTCTCGGTAATGGACTCTTCAGGGGAGTCTAGGTGTTTCCTCTTTCCTCTTAAACAGCTTCTTCTGAGGGGGCTCTTCAGTGGGAATACCTGAAGGTGACTTGGAAGAGGGATGATCCTTAGTTGGAATCTCTTGCATCCTTGGAGCTCGCTGTCTGCGTGCGGAGGTTGGTGGACGCTCCTGGTAAGCAAGGGTCATGAGGTGAGACTCCAGTAACACTAAAGTCAAGTGAGAACTTGTGGTGGCGAAAGCCTTCTCCATAGCCTGAAAGGCAGGACCCCCTGAGGAGGGATGAGAGCCCGGAATTGAGATGGACAAACTTGGAACCAGGATCACATCCTGCCCTGACAGACCACCCTCCAAAGCCAGACCCGCGGAAAGCTCCCCAGCCAGCGTAGTTTGAAGAGGTTAGGATGACTCCGAATAAAAAGCAGGAGTTGACTCAAACTTCCTGGACCCGATGGTGGAGGCACGATCCCAGGGACCTGTCGATTCCGGAGGCACCAAGGGAGTCAGAGCCATGTCCAGAACTGAAGACAAGGATGATGTTGGTGCAAGGGCCATAGGAACCTGTGTGGTCGGAGTTGACAACTGTAATGTCTGTGGGGAGGTCAGAGAAGGAATATATATGTTGGAGGGCTGGTGGGATTACTCCCCTGCTCCAGGTAGGAGAGGGGGCTGAGAAGATGGAGAAAGACCCCTACCGGTCAGAAGTTGATCCACCAATCTTACTATGTCAGCTTCAGAAAGACTCCTGGTGGAGAGAATGGACAGTCTGGAGGGAGACTCTGACCTCTCTATAAATGGGCTAGGACGTTGACCCAAGAAGGGGTCAATAGACGGGGAATATCTTATCCTAGGTGTGTAGAAAGTTTTAGTCTTCGGCCACCAGTAGAAGGTATAATCTGCGGAGCAGAAGGAGATGTTGGTAGTGACATGGAAACTAAGGAAGCCAGTGTCGTTACCAGTGCTAGTGCTGTACCTGGTTGTCTATGGCACCAAAGCAATTGTTGGTGCCCAGGAATCGGTCTGTTCTGTGAGTTTCGGAACCTCTGCTTTCAGTTCTGCAAAGGAACCAACAGATGGGTACTTATCTTTTTTAGATGTCGGTGCTGATGGAGACGTCAGCACTGAACAACTAGCTTTTGAACCAGAGACCTTAGGAGACTGATCGATTTGGACAAAGCTTCTTCAAAAAGGGCTTTAAGAAGCCCCTTAAGTATGAGTTTATTATGAAGCTCTAAAAGGGCCCTAGTACTGAACCCATGGCAGATAGAGGGGTCTATATTAGATGATCGAACTTTTAAAAGTTGAAATGTCAAAGAGTCGACACCATATGATCGAACTTTTAAAAGTTCGAACATTTCAACGGAGATCTCCGTACAGTGTGGAATGGGAAGATTTTCCTTTTCTGCACTGTAGTGCATCTCGGAGTTGGTATATTTAAAGAGCGGGGGGTGCAGGGGGGCTTTCCCCCTTCTTAAAACGTTCAGGTAGGTTTTTTCTGTAGTTTATTTTTTTGATTTTCGAACTTTTAAAAAGTTCGATCATATGGTGTCGACCATATGACGTTCGAACTTTTAAAAGTTCGATCATCTAATATAGACCACAGATAGAGCACTCTAAATCCAAATGAGGAGCACCCAAACAATAACCAAAACAATCGTGCCTGTAAGTGTTGGGCATTTTTCTGCCGCACTCTTGGCATGCGTAAATTCAGTGGTAGACTCGGACTTTTCTGCCATAATAGAAGAAAAGGAGGCAGAAACCCAGTCAAAAGGGTTCATCACACTCACACACACTCAAAGAGGAATAAAAAGGGAAAAATTCTACCAACGACGGTATGAAGAATTACCAAGCGGTGGTTAGAAAAGAAGAGAGGGGAAACTGCCAACAATGGTAGAGGAGAAATACCTTATTTTTGCTTTGCTGTTTCTATTCTACTGCATTTATTACTGCTCGTTAGCAGCCTGATTAAATTTATCTGTTATTCTAAGCATCTTAGTTTTGGGTTTAGCACTTGAGCTTCAGGCCAGTTACTTTACATTTAAGAAGGCTTTTGTGGTCTACACTCTTGTGTACAAACCCTTATTAAAACCCTTCTCCACATGTCTGCCCAAGTATTTGGAACACTATGTCTGGACAATTCCCATCAGTTTCTCCTACCAGCCTGGTCAACATGGGCATACATAGAGACAGTGTAGCAACTGCCTCATGTTTACTGACAGCCCTCTTCTCCTAGCACATAATTCTTCTACTTACGAGAAATGCATCTACATCAGTAACCTGGAATCCATGCTCTCTCGTGCCACAGTTAGTACTCCTGACAAAGAGGAGATTGCCAGCATAAACACCACATCACTCACATCACATAGCCAAGCACAACACACAGCCACCTATGCAGAGGTCCTCAATAAAAGCTTATCTAAACAGATGAGACCTCCAAAGCACACACGCAACACCAAACAACATCATATACTGCAAACAACAAACCAGTGTCTCACAAACACAGCCCATTAGGCAAAACAATAAATCAATACAGCCCACAAGGTAGAACAATAAACCAAACATACTAGTCATTAATGACTCAGTTGTGAGACACACAGATATCCCTCTCACCAGGCTGAAGGAGAAGGTCACGCACGCACTTAAGTATCTTTACAAGTACAAGTGTGACTCTTGTCATTGTCCCTGTTGGTGTGAATGACTTCAGATGTACATCCTGGACTATATAAAGAGAGACATGATTGAGCTCTGAGTGTGTGTGTCCCAGGCAGGTATGATCATAGCCCTAAGCAGCATCCTACCTTCACCAAGAATAATACCACAATACCAACAAAAAATAATTAACTTCAACAACTGGCTTAGTTTCTTTTGTCATTCTAAGGGGATCCAGTATCTGTCTACCTGGGGATGACATGGGTGACAGGCCTCAATGCTTTGCCAGAGATTGCCTCCACCTGTCACCCCTGGGATTCCAGATCCTGGCAAAGGCTCTTCCCTTCCCCACTGTGCCTTTTTTAGGCAATGTCCCAAAGATGAATCTTCCAACATAAAAGATCTGTCAAAAAGCAAATTTGAAGGTCATGATGCTTAACGCTAGAAGCCTTAACCTGAAAATGCACTCATTAGAGGCTCTCCTCACACTGAAAGATGTTGACATCTCTGCGGTCACAGAAACTTGGTTCAGGGCTGTGGAGAGAACCCCTGCCTTACCAGGCTATACCTCATTTCACACATTCTGACCCAAAAATGAGGTTGGGAAAATTAAGGGTGGTGGAATCTTTATCTTCATTAAGGACAGGTCTGGTACAGACTGGTTTGCCAGCATGACATACTGGAACTTCTCCATGTGCAACAGACAGTTGGCAAGAAACCCATCCAAGTTATAGCGAGCTACAGACCTCTCTCCTTGACTCAGGACACCCACTCCTCCTACCTGGATTTACTTGACTCCATCAAGGTACCCCCTAACACCCTGATCCTTGGTGACTTCAACTATCTCACCATAGACTGGGTGAACTATTCCTGCACTAATGCACTCGCCAAATTCCCTGATTTAATCAATTCTAATGCACTACACCAGCTTGTCTCATCCCCCCACAAGGGGAGACAACATTTTGGACATGGTTCTCACCAACATGGGTGCCCGCTGCACCACTCCAATAGTATGTTCTTTCCTGGTGAGATCAGAGAATTGGTCTGTCTTATTCGAAGTTTCTACCCCACCCCACCCCCCAGCCATAATCAGGCTTAAAAAAATTCTCAAAAGCTGCCAACTTTCTAAGGGAGGGTTATCCCTCAAAGGATGCAGAAAACTATGCTGAACAATATGCCAATGCAGTATACTAACTCCTGTACAACTGCATGGACTCAGCCATTCCCAGCAGAACTAAAACCTGCTCCTCAAGGAAACAAACCTGTCCGGCGGACATCCTCTATCAGCAGGCTTTACAACTTTACAACAAAAGGAAGAAACTGTTGTCCAAGGGTAAAAAAAAAAAAAAAGAACAAATTCCAAGTTGGAAAAACTCCCTCCTTAGCCTCAACAAGCAAATTAGATCACTAGTGAAAACCTCCAAAGCCAATTATGAATTGAAACTAGCCTCAAAAACAAAGGGAAACCAACAAAGCCAGTTGCGTCAGGCACCTCAATGGCAAAACCCAAGTCTGTTCTGAATTAGTACTTAATGGTATCACTTACACTGATCCTGTTGACTTGGGTTCAGCACAAACTTTACCCCCTGTCCCTCCCAAAGGCCCTTTTGACATCCTTGATACTTGTTCTACACCTTACATCTCCATAGATAAAGTGTTAAAGGCCCTATCATAAGGCAAAGAGCACATCTTCCATGGGATCTTATAGTATCCCAGGCTGTATTCTGCACCATCTCCAACAAGAGCTAGCTTCACTGTTGAGCACCCTATTCAACCACAGAAGTACAGGCTTCATTCCAGCAGAGTGGAGAACTGCCACTGTCATCCCCTTGCACAAAGATGGTGCCACTACCAAGGGAGCCCGCAGGATTTTTTGCAGGGGGGTGCAAACCCAGAGCCCCACCCATAGCCCCACCCACCCACGCAGCCATTCCAGTGTCCCATTACTTGACTATTTCTCCCCATTTGCCATAGACACTGTTCAAATCTCTCAGTGAGCATACTGTTTTATGCTTTACTTCTACAATGATTACAGACATTTGGATTTAATTTACAACTTTTATTTCAAATGTTATAGCCCAAACACTGATAGACATTTACTAAACCTAAACAAAGCAATAGTCTTACAATGAAAACAGACTTCGCATTAAAGCTTATCTACCTTTGAAACTCATATTCACTGAAACAGCATTGAAACCCACATTCAAAGAAAATGCATCTGGCCAGTGGCACGTTTTTTACCTTTGAGCTGTTTTCAAGCAATAGACTCCTTGCACACCTTGCTAGGGCCATGCAAAAGTTATTTGATTCACCTGATTGCATTAATTATAATATATAATTGAATTATATCCCTTGTATTATATAGCACCACTTGTTTGAGTGTGTTTTAAATTTATAGTTTTGAACATTTTTCCAGTAAGCAATGAAACAAAACATAAACAAATAATGACAAACTGCCCAATTCAGAACATTTCAACCATAAAAGGCCTCTCAAAGTTGTGTCATTACAATCCACCAATATCAATCAATATACACAATCTCTGCAGAAGTAAGTCATCTGAATAATTCCACATTAAAGATATCTGAAACTAATGAAGAGGTTGTTGCTAGAAAACAACTGTATATTTCAGTGTTTCATCTACAAATTCAGTGCCTGCTGCCGTCAAAGAATAAATTGCCTATGTTAAATTAAAAAAATGTCAGTACATCCACAATAAGTAAGGTTGGAAACGTCAACTACATCTACCTTCAGAGTACTCTGAATCCACAATTTATTCTATCTAGAATCCCAAAGGATGTGGCCATACAGATTGTTATGAATCAAGAAAGTCAGGTGTTACAACAGCAGCAAGACCAGGCTAAATTACATAATACAAATTAAAGAGCTGGAGGTGGCAGAATTAAAGATGTTAAGATTTGCACTGGGTGTAATAAGGATGGACAGAATTAGGAATCAGTATATTAGAGGGTCAGTCAAGGTTGGACACTTTGAAGACAAAGCTAGAGAGGCGAGATTGCATTGGTTTGGACATGCTGAGTAGGGATGTGGGGTATATTGAGAAAAGGTTGCTAAGGATGGAGAGCTGCCAGGTAAGAGGAAAAGAAGAAGGCCTAACATAAGGTGTATGGATGTGGTGAGAGAGGACATGCAGGTAGTTGGTGTGACAGAGCAAGATGCAGAGGACAGGAAGACATGGAAACAGATGCCCTGCTGTGGTGACCCCTAGCAGGAACAGCTGAAAGGAAATGATTATTATTTTAAAAAGTGTTTAACATTTTGTTCAGTTTAGATGAATCAATACAGTTGACTCATTTTATAGGAATTTATTAAACATACAGAACAAAGTAAAAGGGGAGGCGTGTTTGTGCACTGAATCTGTGCATGTGCATGTTTTCATTTGGAAGCAGTACTGTATTGTCCCAGTAAGTAAATGCAGGATGCACGTGAGCAGATGCACTCCACTTGCTGCGGAAGTGTTTCTCTACATTGTAATGTTATGTTGGGCATATACAGTGGATATAAAAAGTGTACATCCCCCTGTTAAAATGCCAGGTTTTTGTGATATAAAAAATGAGACCACAATAAATAATTTCAAAACTTTTCCCACCTTTAATGTGACCTATAACCTGTACAATTCAATTGAAAAACAAATCTGTTACGGGGGGAAAAAAAAAACATGCAATAAGCTGGTTGCATAAGTGTGCTCACCCTTAATCTACTATTTTGTTAATTATTGTGATGCAACTCTGTTGGAGCTTTTGGCTTCAAGCCTCTGAAGAAATTTTACAGCTAGAACTTCCTGGGTATTAAAAGTAAATTAATAATGAAGTATATATTAAAGCCCTCTATGATCTGTACTACTACAGAAGTGACCAGGACCACAATGGGCCTCCCCCTGAAAGAAATGCATAGGCTCAGGGGGACACAATCCAGTTAACAAAAGTGCACAGGTTACACGTGACAATATTTCAAAGCCAGGAATAACCTGCTGATAGACATTTCTAAAGCTCGGGCATATATACCACACTTTTCTTCACTGTATGACCTAAGCCATCAACAATAATCAAATAAAATCAAAACCACAACAGGTGATAATGCACAATATACATAGTTTACAAGCACTTATAAGTATACACATATTAATAGAAAAATTATCAATGCAATAACCTAACACATATCAGGAAATACATTGCACATAATAATTTATAAAGTCAAACTTGCTCTTGGTTTAAGTGACTTACTTCGGTGTAATGTCTACGTAAGAAGAGTCTCACACCAGGAGCCAGATTCCAAAAGACCAGCTCTCAGTGTATGTGACTTACCCTGGTGTAACACACCTTAGTTAAGTCACTTACACTGACAGCTTTTGGAATCCGGCCCACTGTTACAGCCTCGTGAACAATCACAGTCTCCACTACCTTGCTTTTTTAACATTTGCCTTTGTCACTCACAGCCACTCATTTACTGAGTTTATTCATTTATTTTACTGGAGACTATTCCATAATTCTCTTTGTCTACAGTTCTGAAGTGAACCTAAACAATCCATCCCCAAATGTTCTCACCTCACTAATCTGAAGAGGTCTTCTTGAACCACACCTTTCTTCAAGTTCACTGCCCAGGGGATTATGGCACCCCTCCCATAAAGAATACACAACACGCACACACTTTATCACGCAAGCTATATTTCTTCTAACTTTCTATATTTGCCACTGGGTTGGGCTATTTTGAAAGTCCTAATACTAACATTTGGAAATGCTTTAAATTTCTCATATTTTTTATCTATTCAGTAAAAATGTACGGTATTACAGATACTCAGACTGTATCACATGCAAACCTAGGCATACATTAATTAAAAAAGGGCAATATGTAATGGAATACATGCTGAAACAATCAGCAAAGACTAATCCTGAATACATATCTGAAAGGAATCACTTAAATGTAATGCAGTTACAAGACAATGAGGGGTGATACCTCTGGAACAGTGACCGCATACAGTAAACTCTCGGTTAACTGGTCTGGCACCCATGAGGATGAGTAGATGGCAGATAACTGTAGTTTCTGGTTGCTTGAGAGTTACTGTTAAAAATAGTATCAACTAATACTGTACCCTATGCTATTTGGTTGGTTTGACTTGTTCTCAAGGTTGGTGAGAGAGGGACTTTATTCCTATCTTCCTTTTAAAAATTCAAACTCTAAAAACGTAAGGTATGCTTCTGCAGGGGGTGGACAAAGTGCAACACATGAAAACTGCACTGTATTTCTTTGATTTTATTTTTTTCTGGTTGCTTGAGTTCTGGTTAACAGAATTTACTATATTAAAAAAAGGCTAATTACATCTACACAATCACATGTGACATCATAAACAAGGCAAGGTGGATATGAAACTGGCACCCTTCAAAGAAACATTTTCAGCAGCCTTTGTTTTAAGGACATGAACTCATGACAGCATAGCAACAGTACTAAATCTATATCAAGGCACAAAAAATACATTCTGACAAGGAATACCTTAAAGATTTTACTGCAGTTATTAGATGTATGATGTCTAATACAGATGTGCAGTTACTTTAATAAATCAATGTAGATGGGTTACAAAACAGAGCAAAAGAAAGTGCCAATCCAGGAATGGTGCTTACATGGACTAACAAACATCTTTTTTTTTTTCCTTAAATGAGAGCATATCTTTCCTATTTCACTTCTGAAAGCAAGATAATCCTTTAATTATCATCTCTAGCAACATTATACCTTTCGCCTATTAATGCACATCCACTTCACTGGTAAAAGTTATTTCTTTTAAACCTCAAAAATCATAACAGAAGACCTTTCTAGCATTAGTCAAATATATGAATTCTGTTTTTGCCAAAATATGGCATTCTTAAAAAAGGTCAAAGTTCCAAGCAGGCATATCACAGCAAAATCCCACAGTAACAGGTAAATAAACTGCAATGTTTTCACACTAGTCTCTAAATAAAGTGAAATGTTTTCAATTTTCCCTCAACTGGGAAATGGCATTGACGCAAGTCAAGAAAGACCTTTAAGCTCCACACCAACAAAAGTACTAACACCTAGTTATACTACAGCAAAACAACAAAGCCTGCTATAACAAACAATCCCCATATCAAACCCTAAAGCTATTTGTTAGGAACTGCATGGTTAGACACTTACAGGAAAGTCTGTAGCATAATGTAAGTTTTACTGTGAGAATATTTTATCAGTCAAAGAATATATAACAAGGTTAACATTTTGTTGTGTATGCCCAATACCCAGGTACATTCATTATACATTTGTAGAACATTTCACTCTGCGTGGGAGTACCTTCCTCTGTTGAGAAGTTGCTAGGGTCAGTCTCTCAGTAAGACTCATATAAATAGTTAACAGTGACCACAAAAAAACAGGAAATAATCTGTACTTCGCTCCCAATTTCATTTAAACTAGCACAGTAATGAAACTAGTCTAACATAAAAGCATGCATTTCTCCTCTTCTAAACTGATGATGCCACCAGATTTCATAACTGTTTAAATCTTGTATTAAAATAAAAGTTTCTGTATCTTCTTAAAGGTCAATGACAATATAACCGTACACAAAAAATAATTCTTCAGGCATATAATCAAGTCAGATGAGTTATGGCTTAGCCTTTCAAAGATAACAGTGGAGGCTACTGACAGTAAAAATTCAGCCAAACATAAAAAAATAAATAAATAAACACACTATGCAATGCAACATGACAAGCAGCTAAAAGCCATAAATCAAGTGCGCTGCTTTCGCATTTTGGCGCCAAGTGTTCAGTTTACAAAAAAAAAAAAATGACCTCAGGAGTGGACTTTTCTTGTTCCCTGGAGGGTACTGGGCACTCACTCACACTCCATCTCAACTGCGCCACTTTCGCATTTTGGCACCAAATGTTCAGTGTACAAAAAAAAAAAAACAAATTACCTCAGTCAGGAGTGGACTTCTTTCTTCCCTGTCTTTGATCAACCTACCTTGTTGTTGTTATACCAAAACTAAGTGCACAACACCACCACCAGTCCAGTCCAGTCTTTCCACCACATGATGAATCTTTGGTTTATTCATGCCAGGAATAGGATACTCTTCCACCGTCCACCTGCAGTCATCCAATTAACCTATGCAACTACAGCTGTAAAGTTTAAGGAGGAGTTAGAGGCTCGTCAGTCGTCAATTATGCATCATCATGTCATATGACTGCCTGCCACCTCCACTAACATCTCTTCAAAAGTTCTGAACAATGCAGGCTTTACAGAAAAATAAAAAGTAAGTGGAAATGATAGAAAAAAGTACATTTTGCCAAATCATCACAGATAGCTTTAAGAAAATCCAGGGAGGTGCAAGTGCACCCCCTTGCACCTGCCTGCAGGCGCCGTTGGCCACTACTGATCCTGGAAACTATCACCCCATTAGCTTGACAAGTCTGATCTGTAAAGCCATAGAGCATATTATAATGGATCTCAAAACAAGGACATAGGCAATCTCCAAGCACTTAACCCCACCCAGTCTGGATTTGTCAAGGGCAGATCTTGCCTGTTGAACCTGGTTGACTTCTTTGAGACTGTCACCAAGGCCCTGGATGACAAAGTCAGTACATACAGTTTACCTAGACTTGGCCAAAGCCTTTGACACAATACCCCACTTGGGCATTATCGAAAAACTAACACAACTTGGCATAAATCCCCATCTCATCAGGTGGGTGGCCAACTGGTTCACCAACAGGACCCACAAGGTCAAAAGAGGTGCCTCCACCTCTGATAGCAGACCTGTCACTAGTGCAGTTCCCCAGGTATCTGTCCTGGGACCCCTACTGTTTAGCATCTACTTCTCAGAGGTCCAGGCAAAGACAAAATGCCTGTGGCTGACCAAGTTTGTGGACAACTAAGTTGAGTGCTGTCACTGACTGCCCAAATGATGTTAACATACTGCAGAGGGTCTTACAGCAACTAATGACTGGTGCCAAAGTCTTGGCCTCAAGTTAAATGCAAAAAAATGTATCAAAATACCATTTGGCAAAAACACCGCCCCTACTGATTACCACATCAATGGCAACCCCCTACGTACACAACCTGTGGTGAGAGACATGGGTACTCAGGTTGACAACAACCTCACATTCAACCATCATGTAGCAGCAGTGGTCAGAAAAGCCTTTTATTTGGCTCATCTAATAAGTAAAGGGATTGTATCCAGAAAAAAAGGAGGCTATTACTTCACTATACTCCTCCCTCAGACCAACAATTGAGTATAACACCCAGTTTGATATGTACCTCTCCAAACATCTACACAAACTGTAAAGGCCACAGAAATACCTCACAAAAAGAGAAACCATGGCCTCCGACACCTGTCCTATGCGGACAAGCTCAAATCACTATCACTCTACTCGCTATCGTACAGATTGCTCAGGGGTGATCTACATCTAGTCTACAAGGCAATCCCAGACTCTGCTCTACTAGAGATGCTCCATATCTGTAAGTTTAACTCTTCACATATTACCTGCTCAAAAGGTCTGAATCTAATACGCGACATCAGCAAAACCTGCTGGAGAGATTGGTTGGTCTCCCAGAGGCTGCCCAGTCTCTGGAATAGACTTCCCATACACATTAAAGTATCTCACTGACCCTCTTCAAGCACAACCTTGATGAGTGGATGGAAAACCACAAATTTATCCCAGGGGTTCCACCTGTGTCCCTCATTGGCATGGGTGACAGGTGATGACTGAGGTTTCTTTTTTGGGGATAAACTCTTGGTTAGGCTTGTAAGGACCCCAGGACCATTAGCCTAGTAACCTCCTATGATCCTATGAACAGATATAGGGCTTAAATCACTTGCAGAAGAAAAGGCGGGTAGATAAAGGCTAAGAAATATTAAAGGGATATTAACTAAGACAGATAGTTAGATAAATAATGAATAATTTTAAGACTTTACTTAGCTGCAAGAGAAGAGTCAGCTGACGCGTCTTTCTATAAGAGTGGCAAAGGAGATCTGAAGTAATGTAGATAGGGGCATTGTGGGTAGACTCTTAGGTCAAGAGATTTTTGGCTGATGCGAGCTATACAATGGCTGGACCGGACAACATCAGATCACATGTTATGTCAAAGAAATGGGATTACTGTTGGTATTATCCTGATATTGTCCATGATTGTGCATACTAATTTTACTGTTGTCCATGAGCCTTTATCTGTGTCCCACTTGTTGGAGACCTCTGATGAGATTACACTAATTCATCAGTTTGCATAGCTTCACAATATGCACCCTACCCCATTGTATACAACATCCCTGATAGATGTTCTCTGCATTGTTCATGTATAGATTCTTATCTCACAAAGACATCTTCCCCACTGTTACGACAGTCACATAATACACATTTTCACTGTGTAGTCTGTTACTAGATCATATTGATATATGATTGGTGTCGCTGCTACAACTGTCTTCCATTGACATGCCCTCATCTACTGTACAACAGGTTGTTTCACCTGTCCTCTTTCCCTGTGTTCATTCCTACAATTCATCTGTATGCCCCTATTCAATACACACACACTTCCCCCTTAATCTTTATTTCACATGACAGCACATGCACCCTTACAAATCATTTACACAACATCTGTTCAGAATGCCTGGAATGGAATTTCACAGTACTCTGCACTGTATACACTACCTTTTACTGTGTTTGGAACATCTACATAAGTATGTTAAGCCCTGTTAATCATTGTAATATTCCGTGCAATCCCGCTAATCTACTGTGCTCTGAGGTAACCAGGTTTGCTATCTGTGTTGCTTTACACACATTTTCCTGGCTGGTAACACTGTTGCCAGCCATGAAACTGCGCTTATATTTAAACGTGTGGCGTGGCATGAATATGTAATTAGTGCTGCTGCTCACCGTGCATCACCTCGCACTCATGTAAACTCTGTGTGGGCTTTGTGCAAAGCCTACAGTTTACTGAATCCCAGGGAAAATCTTCCAGTTCTTTATCACTTTCTTCCTGCCTACCTTCTAGACTTCCACAGGAGTAGCATCTGTTCCTGGAGACATTCCTGAATACTGATTATACATTACCATTTTTATCCTATTTCCTCCTATCTCAACCTTTAGTTAAACTTCATCTACCTCTAACACTGGCACAATTAAGTTTTCCATAAATATTTCCATTTGAGCTCTGTCTTGATTACCATTTTATACAAGTTTTAATAAAATTTCCAAAATATCTATTAATGCCACTACAGGATCTCTGGTTAGTTTTCTTGTTAAAGGCTCCCAAAGTTGGGTGATCTTTCTACTTTCTTGCATAAGTCATGCATATTATCCAGATATTCTGTTATTTTGTCTTTGGCTCTCTGGATTTGTACCTCTTTCTTGTTCTAGGACTTTCCCCTTATTGTGCAGTACTTTTACCTTTGTCAGCCCCTCTAAGTAATTCCCTTTACTTCTTAACCATACCAATTTCTTTTATTTCAACCCTATTTAAAACTACATTTTCAATGTTTTCCACTCGCTAGCTATAACTTCTGAAAATATTTCTATCTTCCCCAGTAACACTCAAATAATTTCTACTACCAATTTGTTAAATTCTTCTTTTTAACAGGCAGGTGGGAAAGTGCAAGTGTATTTGCATTTCATTATCCTGCATTTTTATCTTTGTTTTCATTGAAGCATGATCTGAAAGTTATTGAATGTATGTCAAAGCTTTCAAGTAAATGAACATGTTCACGTGAAACAATTTCTATCTAGCCTGGTTATAGTACCTTGGGGAATAAAATGTAAATTATGTCTGAACACCTACTACTCAATTCTCAACTTCCATACTAAATATTTTCATAAATTGCTTCAAAAATGTATCCTCATTATATTTTCCCTTCTATGTCTCCCTGATACATCCTCACTAATGCAAATAAAGTTCCAGTCCTCACCTATAAGTAATATTCCCTGCAGAAAGCAGGTTTCTTCCAAAATATTCTTAAGTGCATTAGTAGCAGTTTTTGGTGGAATTTAAATACATGCCAGTGCAAACCTTCTCCCTTGCCAACTGTCCCTTACTACCACAAATCTACCAGTGTTGTCCTTTTTATCCTCTATTATTACTACTATTGGATACCCTCTGGAAATTAGTATAATTACTCCCCTTTTCCTTTATCCCCGACAGTCTGCTGAATATCCACCATACTTTGTCAAATTCACATGTTCATTTCTTTCCAAATATGTCTACTGCAGCATTTCTGTCTGCATTCTGCATTTCTTCATATAATTCAATAGTCTTTCCTTTTTGTTTATACCTGTAAGGCCATTTATTTTCCAACATAATATGGATAGTATAGTCATTCTTATAAAATGCTACTGTTCCTACCTACTATATATGACAGTTTATAATGTGTACTTCAAACTTTTGTGTTACAAGCCCACACTTATGTCTGGCAGGTTGATCTTCTATACAGTTGTTTCTTCTCATCTCCATTTGACCCTTATCACATTTTAAGACTTTGTTTTAATGAAAACCCTTAAAAATGAAATACATTTTTAGAACACCTTCATTTTCCATTAACTTAGAACACATACACACGACACTATGCACATATTCGAGAAACAAAGTTTAACCCTGCAGACAGCAAAAATGACCCCAAATCAGTAGCTGCACCCAGAGGCATTATCTAACCTAAAATTAAGGTCAGCCATGCTAAAATGCATGTTACAGCCTGTGTTCCTACTTTCACTGATAGTTTCTTTTTTATCTCTATTCCCCACCCAGATGTGAAAAACATAAACTTTTAGCCCTAAAAAGTGCATTGGGTATCTTTAAATAAAACAAAATTGTACACTGCTCTATTAAATGCATCAAAGTATTAAGGCTGCTGTTTTCAGAGTTTAATCAGTTGGCAGACTTAAAAATTGCCTACAGAGTAATCTGTTAGATGAGTGGAATTATTTTGTGAGTTGGGATACAGGATCTGTATTGCCCAGACATAGCAAAAAAGAAGTTATGTCTTACCATAACATTCCATCTGTGCTGTAGATCTTTATTCATTCATTACTGTTAGGACTTCAGTTCCATCCACGGAACTGACATGGCCATTACCAAGCTCATGCCAGCCAAAAACTCTCAGCTAAGACCTACTCATAATGCCCATCTCATAGTCTCTTCAGATCGAGTTTGCCCGCCCCTGTAATATAGAAATAATAAGAGACAGTAGGAGACTCTGTCTGAGCAAATACCTTAACTAAGGAAATCCTAAAGTCCACCAGGAGTCCAGGCAGAGGGAAGGAGAACAGGAAGTAATGAATGAATAAAGATCTACAGGACATATGCAACGTTATGGTAAGACATAACTTCTTTATCTGATGCTGTAAATCTTTATTCATGCCTTACTGTTAGGACTGAGTCCCCAGCTATCTGAGTCCTGGGTGGCCCTAAGGAAGGATATTCCTGAGCACCATAGAACCAAAAGATGCTCGTCCCCTGGAGACAAATCCAGTTTTTAATGAATGATAAAGTATGAGGTCTTGCCCAAGTGGCTACTGCACAGTTATCATCCATAGAGGCTCTGGAATGAAAAGTCACTGAAGTAGCCATCGATCTAGTCGAATGAGCCTTTATTCTGGAAGGTAAAGACACTTTATTGTGATGGTAGATGAAGGTAATGGCGTTTCTAAGCCATGAAGATAAAGTCATTTTGGAGACAGGCTTACCCAATCTGGGTCCTGCAAAGGCCACAAACAACTGATCCATTTTTCTGAAAGATTTAGTTCTGTCCAATGCCTATGAACATCAAGGGTATGCAAAAGGTATTCCCCTCTATTTAAATGATGACGGAAGAAGACCAGCAGGTCAATGGATTGGTTATTTGAAAACCCAGAAATGACCTTGGGCAAAAAGGATGGGTCAGTACGTAGGGACACTCTTTCTCTATGAAAAATCAAGTAAGGTCTCTTGACACTCAAGGCCTGCAACTCGGATATTCTTCTCACTGAGGTAAGGGCTACTAGAAGTAGAGTCTTCCAAGACAAAAATGTCATATCACATGAATTAGAAGGTTCGAAAGGAGGGCTTGTTAATGACTGAAGCACCAGTGTCAAGTCCCAAGGTTCTATAGGGGGCTTGACAGGAGGTTTAACATGTATTACTCATTTCAAAAAGGTTTTGCACAATCGGTGTGACATAACAGAAGCATTATCAACTCCAATGGAAAAATTTGCAATAGCTGCTAAATGCACAGTAACTGTCAATGCTGAAACTCCTGCATGTAAATAGGGTAGTCAAGTATTGTAGGATCTTCTGAATAGACATCGAGTAGGGGTCTATGTTATGATCTTTGTCCCATGTAGAAAACCTAGCCCACTTACTAGAATAAATTTTCCTGGTGGAAGGCTTGTGTGAAGCCAGCAGAATCTCATGAACAGGAGATGAAATATCAAGTAGCCTAGCAATCATTGGAAGTGGAGAAACCAAGCTGTGAGCTTGAGGCTGTGGAGATTGGGGTGAATCAGTCCCCAAGGATGAGACAGCAGACCTTGGGACTGATCCAGGTTCCACGGGCTGTGAATCAGATGAGAGCATAGGAAAGGGAACCAGACTTGACGGGGCCAATAAGGGGCAATGATGATCACTTTGCTTCTCAACCTTTGAGCTTTCTGGAGGAATCTTGGGATGAGGGGAAATGAGGGAAAGGCATACAGCAGACCCAGGGGCTAATCATGCGTCAGAGCAAAAGCATCCCTCTGTCTCTCCCCCTGAGGGGGGATCAGGGCAAAGTAGCTTTTGCATTTGTTGTTTGGGGGGAAGCAAACAGGTCGCAGCAAGGCCTGCCCCAATGGCGGAAGATCTGATCCGCTATAATAGGACTGAGGGACCATTCGTAAGGCATCAGAATGTTCCTGCTCAGACTGTCTGCAATAAGGTTGGAACTCCTAGGAATGTGCATTGCTGTAAGAAAGTGGTTGGAAGCCATCGCCCAGTGCCAAATTCTCATGGCCTCTTAACACATGGGGTAAGACCTGGTTTTGCCTTGTTTGTTGATGTACCAGATGACTGACATGTTGTCCGATTGAACTACAATGGTCCCGGAAGGAAAGGATGTGTGTGTGGAATGCTTGCAACGCTAAGAGAACTGCCCTCCATTCCAGGCCATTTATGTGCAAACTGGCTTCCATGAGGGACCAGGTGCCTTGGACTCTCTTTCCCTGGAAATGTCCCCTCCCACCCTAGCAGGGAAGTGTCCGTGGTCACTGTGGCCCTTGGCTGGGGAAGACAGAATGGTTGACACCAAAGATTTGATTCTGGCTTCATCCACCAAAGCATTTTTTTTTTGCATAGGTTTGTAAGGTGTATCATGTTGTCGAGTGGGTGGGTTAAGATCGACCATTGTGATGAAAGGAGCCACTGTACTAGTCTCATGTGCAACTTTGCCAGTGGAACAAAGGTAATGGTTACTACCATAGATCCAGAGATAACTGTAGTACAAGGCGTGCTGGTACAAATGTCTGTGGAAAGAGGACCTGAATCTGGCTTCTTATTTTTGAGAGCATGTGAGGAGGAAGGGAAGCTTGACAGGATGTTGTGTCGAAAATCGCTCCAAAAAATTCCAGTGCTCTTGTTGGGGACATTTGAAATTTGTCCATGTTGATCATGATACCTAAGCAAAGAGCAAGGCCTTGAGTGTAAGAGAGGCTGTGAATGAGAAGATTCCTGGTCGTAGCGGTAAGGAGCCAATAGTCTAAGTATGGAAACACCTGGAATCCTTATAGTCGGAGATGAGCTATTACAACTGCCATACATATGAACACTCTGGGGACTGTCGAGAGACCAAAGGGCAGTACCCTGAACTGATAGTGAATAGCTCTCAGCCAGAAGCGGAGAAATCTCCGGGAGCGTTTGTCCATCTTTATGTGGTCGTATGCATCCTGGAGGTCTATAGAGCACATTCAGTTGTCCTTCACCAGAAAGGGAAGGATGGACTGTGCCATGACCATCTGGAATTTTTGAGGTTTTATGAATTTGTTTAGTAAACTTAGATCCAGGACTGGTCTTCAGTCCCCTGTCTATTTTGGCACTAAAAAGAACCTAGAGTAAAACCCGGTTCCTCTCTGGTCTGGTGGGACTAGCTGGATGACTCTTTCTTAGCAGCTTTTCAATTTCTATGACTGCTGCCTCCCTCTGACTGGGTGGGACATCGGGGATTCATTTGACGGGACTGGGAGTAAGACTGAATGGGATATGGTAGCCTCTGGATATTATTCTCTGCACCCATGCATCCATCGTTAGCATTTGCCAGGCCTGTAGGTATAGTGAAAATCGACCCTCGACTGCTTCCTGAGGAAAGCAATCAGGCCTCTGTTCAAGAGCACTGGTAGGGTCGGCCAGAGAAGGAATCTCTAGCACCCTGGTTGTGCGTACCTCCTCTGCCCCGAAAGGGGTGTCTTCCGGATGAGTTGCCCCCTCTGCCCCAGGGGAATTGCTTACCATGAGTATCACGAAAAGATCCTTGGAACTTCTTGAACCACAATTTTCCTCCCCTCTGGTTCCTGGAATAGGATCTCAGTGGGGGGTGGGGGGGTGGAAAAACGTATGCCCACAGCAGACAAGGTCTTTCCATCCTTCTCACTGCATGATAGTGCGCCTCTTACTTTGGGACAAAAAGGGAAGATTCGTCAACAGATGCACTGACAAAGGAAGATTTAAAGGGGTCCATGAAATCACACAAATGTATCCAAGCATACAGTTTCATGACGATGCCTGATGCGGCTGCTTGAGCTGCCCCCTAGGTGGTGTGAGAGATCAAGCGCATCAAGGAGTTCAAGATAGAATCCAGGGTAGCCAGCTGAGAGGCAAGAGTGCCATGCACCTTGTCAGCCAGTACCCCAGCCAGAGAGTCAGATATTTCTGATACAAGGTCTCTTTGGAGGCAAGTTATGTGTGCCAGATAGTTCAGCGATCGAATGGCAAAGGTTGCTGAAGTATAGGCCTACTTCTCTAGTCTGTCCATAGCCAGAGACTCCCTGTTCGGGAGATGAACAGTGGAACTATCTTCTGCCACTTCCCTCTTGGTGGCCACCACCACGACTATGGAATCAACTACTAGCTGCTTGGACCAATTGGGCTGGCCTTCAGGGGGTGGATAAAATTTTGTCTGGCCTCCAGGGGACAGGTTCTATGTTGTCCGGAGCCTTCCAGGCATGCTGCACAATCAGCTTAAGAAGCTCATCCACAGGTGGGGTCACCCAGGAAGTTGATGGCTGAGCATGGAAGGCCTGCAAGAAGACCAATTCCTCCGAAAAAGGGTTAGAAGACTTCCAGTCTCCCTTCTACTTGAGGATCTCGAGAACGTCTCCAAAAGAGACATCTTCTGGGGGAGGCCGTGGGGACCCTTCTCCCTCATTGCAATCTGTGTCCTCAGTGATTGATTCCCTCAGGGTGATTAGGGTGCTTCCTCTTGCACCATTTCTTCAAGGGTGGCTCCCCAGTGGGATCTTCTTTGGGGGACTCCGGAGAAAGGGTTCCCTTCAAGGGAAGGTCTTGTGGCTCCTGTGCTCAGGATCCTGGAGTAGGGGGTTGGGACAGCAGCATGTTAAAGGGGGGGGTTCTGGTTTCTATGCCAGTAGTGCCAACTGCGAGCCTGTTGAGGCGAGGATCCTCTCCATCATCTGGAAAGCAGGCCTGCCTGAGAAGGGATGGGAGCCCGGAACAGAGAAGGACAACCTCGGAACCAGGGTCACACCTCGCCCTGAGGAGCCTGCCTCCAGATGAGGAGCTCTGAGAGGACCGGTAGCTGCCAGGTGAGCCGTGGCCGTAGATGGCGCCAGTGAAAACATAGGCATCAAACTAGCAGCCACGGTGCCGACAGCCCAATCACTGCTCAGAGTGTGCCAGTTCCAACAGAGCCATTGCGCCAAGAGTAATCGGTGCAGACAGGGGAACCTCCGCAGTCGGAGCTGAGTCAGTATGCACCGGGGTGGTCAACGGTACCAAAGTCTCCAGGGCCTGGGAAGAAGCTGGAGGAGGATATACAGGTGAATATGGTGTGAAAGCTTCCGTTCCAAGGGGGAAGGAAGACCTACACAGGAGTGGGGAATCCTCTAGCTGCCAAAAGCTGGTCCACAACCCTCACTACATCTTGTTCTGAAAGACTCCTGGTGGATCTGTAGAAAGCTGTTGGAAAGTCAGGTCTTTGAAGAAAGGGACTAAACTGGTGTCCCAAAAATGGGTCATAAGTGGGAGAATATCTGGTTCTGGGAAGGTATTTGACCTTCGAAACCAACGGTGTCAGTGTCTGTGAAGCCATATAAGAAATTGGCACCATGGCGGTGGATGGAGACGATTCATGTAAGGTAGCCGGAGCCTGTGTCAAAACCAAGGTCGGCACCGAGGAGGATGGTGCCGAAGCCAGTACAATGGTAGGAGTCACAATTAAGGGTGGCACAGAGGGAGAAGACAGAGCCTGGCGCAGAAGTTGTCTGCGCCAAAAGTGCAAGAAAAGCTTGGTGTAGACTCGGCTTTGAGGAGGACGGAGATGTAGGAACAGAGTGATTCCGTTTCTCTTTATGTCTTAGTCTTAGGAGCTGGTAAGACCTCCATCCCAGAAAGAGCCTCCAAGAAGGGAGTTTTCATCATACCCTTCAGAATCAGCTTGTTCTTATGCTCAGCCAAAGTCCAGTTGCTGAAGCTGAAACAAATATCACATGAAGCATTAATGTGGTCAATGCCCAAACAATAAACACACCGGGCATGAACATCTGAGTTAGGCATCTTACACCTGCACTTATCACACTGTTTAAATCTTAATTTAACGTTTTCAGACATCATGAAAAACCCACACTAGTCCTAGTGACAAGATAAGCACCAAAAAACAACAGTAAGGTTAGAGAAAAGGTTTTTTTTTTTTTTTTTTTTTTTTTCTGGACAGATAAAAAGTTGAGGAGTACCACAATGGTACTTAGAAATACCACAAGTGGTTGGGACAGGGCCAACCAAAGGTAGGGGAGACGGACAGTACCAACGATGGCATAAGGAAACTACCAAAGGTAGAGGGTAGGATATTGAAAAAGTATAGAAAAGTATACACGTTTACAGATGAAACGATGATATTTAGGATAAACTGACTAAAAAGGAGGTACTGATATAGATAATCATAAAAAAAAAAACCCGCTACACTTAGCTTGAGAGAGAAGGCTTGTCACGTCTGACGAGGAATGCGGCAAACGGGATCTGAAGAGACTATGAGAGGGGCATAATGGGTAGGTCTTAGCTGAGAGTTTGTGGCTGGCAGGAGGTTGGTAACGGCCGTGTTGGTTCCGAGGATGGAACCGAAGTCCTAACAGTAAGGAATGAATAAAGATTTACAACATCAGATGCCTTGTTAAATTTAATTCTGGTGGCTGCCAAAAAAGGAATTACTAGAAAATGGAAATCAAAGTCTAAACCAACTGTACTTGTAGTGAAAATTGCAACAGAGATAAAAGAACAGAAAGTGGGATATTTAGAAAAGGGTAGGAGTAAATTACATACAAAACAATGACAATTTGGGAATACATACAAAAAATGTTTTGGTGGAGGAATAAGGTTTATGAGAAGGCAGGAAATGAACAAATTTATGTGATGTTGGATTAACTATATATATATATATATATATATATATATATATAAGATTGTGTGATGTATAAATGTTTATAAATGTGACCATTTATAAAAGTAAATGAACCATATTAACAACTGTAAGTCTGCCTATGTCACAAGTGATAATTCAATGAAGGTGTTTTAAAAAAGTATTAAGGCTGCTAGCTTTTATTCACTTCCCATAACTTTAAATTTAATTTGGTCATCAAAATTAAGTTTAATCAACATGTATCACAGATCATTAAGTTTAATCAACATGCATCACAGATCATTAAAAACATAAAAAAACTAGGTACATTATACAGAGTAAAAACCTACCTCACTGACATGGCTAGAAGACATACAGCCTCGTCCTTATTACCATCTCTTTTTTATGCAGTCCAATCTTCACTAAACTTGAAGTCTCTCAACTGTCCATACTTGAGAATGTTACAATAGCCACATCTGCAATAAACTACAACAGAACACACCACTAACACTCAAAGTAAACTTGTTAGAACTACATCAACTCATACTTTATCAGCTAACTAAAATGCACAGACTTCTCTAGAAGCCAGAAAATTGCCCAGCCCTTAATTTAATATCACTTTACTTCTCCAAAACAATTTTATGCTCTAGACAATCACCAATCACTTTAACAAAACTGCCTAATGCTGTAGGTGATACTGTATATTCAAATAGCACAGTTAAACTATGGAACTACATCCCACTATCACTGAAGAATGCAAGCTCATTTAATATCACAAACTTCACCTATCAAAATCAATGGATCTGCTCCAGTAGATTTCTAGGATAAATGCCACTTATCTTCAACTTGCCATATCAAACCATTTCTCTTCTTTCAGAATCCTACAGTCAATGACCAGTCTTCACCAATGCTTGAATATCTATAATAGCAAATCCTAGCTACAGTCATTGTTTTGTGAGACTGCTCATCCTCACCTATGTATTCTAAATATAAATCTTATTAGTGACATACACATACTGTTTCCAAACCTGCTTTACACCCAGTCTCTCAACTACAATATCAACATTCTCTGTATTACCTAGTTCCTTCTCTCACGTCAATTTCTTTGAATATCTAAACACTAATCACATGATTTATCTGGCAAACCCACTAATACACCTCTTCAAATGCTCAGTGTTCAACATCTATTAATGCATATACTACTATAATAGCTACCGCTACTTTCAAATGAATGTAATCTAATTACTCGTAATACTACATCTTCTCCTACTTGCACACTCAACATCATACCAACATGTTTGTCACTTCATGTATCTTGCTGGATGTATGTATACTCAAAATGACTAATATATTAGCAAAACAAAATAAAGTCCGCAATAAGCAATTACTGGGGCCAAACACTTTATAAACACCCTCAGAGCAGTAGTTCACCCAAAGGACAAGACAGAGAACTGAGTGTGACACAGATGCAAAACATGTTAACATCTGAAATGTTTGCAAATAGGAAATTTGATGGTAGGCATTTTCTAAGTCAAGCTTTGCCAATAACATCTGTAAAGGAATAAGATATAACGGGTACTGAAGGGATCAATATTTTGAACTTTAGGACCCAAAGATTCAGAAGGGAGAAGTCTAGAACAGGATTCTAGGTTCTTTTGTTTAGGACCAGAAAATGTGCTAAATAAAGCTCTTTGTCCCTCAGACAAGATGGCTTTGATTCTGTCACCCACTGAGATAAGATATGTGCCAGAATTGGAGGAAACAGTGGTATCTGATTTACTGAGCAAGGAGGAATCCCTTGCAGGACAGGAACCCCCATTTCTAAGTGCACCCCTGCTGAATGACTTCAAGAACCCATTTATCTTAATTTGGTGCCACAGAAAGATGCAGACTCAGAGACAGTGAGAGACTGCCAGGGTGGGATTTTGACAGGCATTCACTTTCTTACAGCCTCCTTGACATGTGTTTTTTTAATCCTGTTTGTTAGCTCTGTGAAGCCCATGCCCTGGCCCAGCAATCAAGGAGCCTCAATCCTCACCACTAACACCAGAGAGGGCGTCTCATATTCCAGGAAAGGATAACAAATACACACAGTAAAGTGCAATTTCCCTTAAAAGCACACAGAGATCACAGTCAGTCCGAGGCTGATCGCTCCCTTGCTCCCCAGGTAAGTTTATACAACCACACAGACACTCCCAGGGAAGGCTGACACAGGTTCTCCAGCTGTGCCCCTATTACCCAGACTATACGGTAGTACCGGCAGCCACCACCCAGCTAATATTCATCAGCTACTCAAAGGCCCTTAAAAGGGTGTCCCATTATTACTGTGCAATATTATTATACAATTGGCAGTTGTGACTAAACAGTCAAGGCTTATTAGAGTGACTTGGTACAGTAATCACTATAAATATGCAATGTACTCTAGAGCTTAAATTATCTCTACACAAACCAGCCACGGTTAAAAGGTTTTAAAATATTTAATAATAAATAATTAAAACCACAAGACAATACTTTAAACTACATAGTGCTAGTCAAAAGAGTTCAGAGATCACACAGAAATACTTAAAATAAATCAGTAGTACAGTTCTGACATCACAGAAAAACACTCTAATCTTTATAGTTCCTAGCTAATCTAAAAGAAAACAAGTCTAAGACAACTTACATAAGACAACAGGCAGAGTGCTGATGAGTTGGATGATCAAGACAAAAAAGCTTAATGACTTCTGATTCTCTCTGTTTAAATTGCTATTGCAGTTCTGATAAACATTACATCATCTTTTACACTTTCCTGGTATTCCCAGGCCAAAAGAAACTGCCTCTACATTATTTTACACTTAGGCAGAAACCAGGGCAATAAAAATACATTTGCATGTTTAAATCTAGCAATCTAACTCTTGGTTAAAACAATAGAAAGAGTGTGCTAGCCCAGACGGAATTACTCCAATCTCTAACATCAAAAGACCTTTTAACTTCAAAGGACATTCAAGAAATGCTTGACTTAGCTTTCTTTACAGCAGATGGCAATGTTACTACATTGTTTTAAGTTCAACATTTCACAGCATATTCTTTCATTTAAGAAAACAAGTTTGTATTTCAACATTCATATTTACAAATGATAGAATTACCTGCACAATTCTATCTGGCTAGGCTGGGAGCCTTCATAGGTGTCTTGCTGCTTAGATCATTTTTAAAAAAAGGTGGCTGAGGTAGAAAACAATTTTATGCAGTTTAAAAAAGTTTAGATTTGGGCCACCTCTTTAATCAACTTTCCTCTATCAAAAATTTTTTGACAAACCTCAACCATTGAAGGACCAAAAAGAACGTTGTTGTCCATAAGATAATTTAAAATCTTAGTCTTTACTTTTTCTGGTAGATTTTAAGATAACCAAGCCAACCTTGTCATGCCAGAACCAGAAGCAGCACTTCCAGAGACCATTTCCGCAGTGACGTAACATTTTAAGTAGCATATGAATATATAAGAAGCAGATAAAACAGAGGCATTCAAAGAATTCTTCACTTCAGAAGTGAGAAGTTAAGTTATTCATCATGGTCTCAAAACAGAACTTGCATGAGCCTCGCAGATTAAAATTTTGAATGTTAAAATGACAAAATAAAGCTTCTTCGCAAATTTGTCAAGAGCGTTCTTGTCCTTGTAAGAAGGAATGGGAGTAGCATTAGTAATGTGTCTAGCAGAAGCAGTTTTAGATAAGAAAACCACCGGATGGTCTGGTTTAGGATTAGAAAACAGACGTTTGAGAGTCTGAGGTGCCTTGTATAACCTAATAGACTTTCTATGGACATAAGACTGACTGTCAGGTAAGCTTCAAGCTGCCAAGAAAGCATTCTCTAAAGCAGATAAAGCAGGAGGGTTATCTCCAGGCTATGAAATATCTAGCTGTAACAAATCATAATACATTTGCTGGAGAAACAGAAAATTCAATTTGGTCCCAATGAACTACCTTTTTAATTTAAAGTTTAAGAAAAAGATTTTTCTATAGGGAATTCAGAATTCATGCTTTCCCCAGAATCAGAATCTTCAGCACAACATTCCAATGCAATCCCTGCTCGGACTGAAAATCAGAAGCAGAAAGAGTGAACTATTTATATTTCTGTCAGAAGAGTTGCTATATTAAAAACAAAATTCCCTGGTGAATCCCAGCATTTCTTCCCTGTGCATAGAAATTGATACAAGAGAAGCTACATCTTTAGGTTCTCTTTTCCTGGGAATGTTTGTGGAAAAAAGACAGACCCAAGGCAGGCACATTATCCCAGGCATCAGGTACTCTCTCAGCTATCCAGTAAATCTTCTTAGACCCCTTCCCCAGAGATTAACAAGAGTAGTTCTCCCTCCCTTCTTAAAGACATTCTTAAAGCAATAGAGGATAAGTGTAGTGTCTGGTCCTTAGTGGCTGTAGTTGCTACACAAGCATGGCCATGTGAAAATAATTAGTGGACTGAGGAACCAAGTCTGGACACAAAAGAGTCACTCATAGGAGACTGAAGAAAAGAAGGCACCAGCAAGAATACTTACTTTATTTCTTGTGGACAGGGGAGGGAACTAATAGGACAAGTCAACTACTCCATGGGTTCAGCCAAGAAAAAAGCCCTGAAAACCAGAAACAGAAGAGTTGATAAGGCCTATAAGAAAAAAAAAGTGGTTGAAGTAAGAAAACAGTCTTCAAAAGCACCAGGTCCTGCCAATAACACAAATGTATACCATAAAAACAGTCAAAAAACAGATTTACAAAGTTTCATACCAGCATTCACAAGTAAAAGTCCCATAACAAGTAATGACAGCCCAATAATTAATTCTCCTAGCTTAAAGTGGAATATTTCACAAGAAAACTCCACTAACTTTTCTAAAGACAAAACAGTGGAAGGTTTTCCCAGCAGGGAGCTTATCTGCCCAGCCTTGTAAGATCATGAGCTGACCTTCAAGACCACGAAGCCTGCAGAAAGAGTGTACTTCACCAGCAAGAAAGCTGAGAGTTTTTCACTAACTGTGTTTTATATGGAGCTCTGCTTGAGCTCCTGGCAGTTAGGGTGTATGGAAGGTGCCTTTAAGCTTTAAATAGCTAGTAGAATGGTTATATCCTTGGCAGCCCAGGATATAACTCTAATAGCTTAGCTAATCTTTGATATCCACAAGCTCCTCTGCCAGGGAAATCTGTCATTCACCTACCTCATTTACTTACAGAACAATCTTTGGAATACAACTCTTCTACAGACACTGGTTCTGATGCAGGGGCTACATACTTCAGAAATAATATCACAGGAGGCCTTAATGGTGTCAGAGAAGACTGTATGCATTCTCCCTGTCTTTGGGAGTATTTTTTTTTTGTCAGTAAAGACCTTTATGCCTTTTGCCTCCCTAATTTGGAAGCTTGTTTAAACATACAGTATTAACATTCCTTCAGACTTTGTGCCAAGCCTAGACAACTCACTATGTTCAGAAGTCTTGAGGAGCTGCTTGTCTACCACAAACACATTTACTGAAGGTTTTGCTAGCACAGCTGAAATCTTTATTCGTATATACCTCAAAAAAAAAAAGACTGAAAATCTAACAATAACGGGATTAAATATAAATACAAACAGTAAGCACTTTAGTCTCACGAATGTTCAAATTACAACTTCAGAATGTTACCTGAATATGTAATCAAATATTTAAATAAAAAAGCAAGCCTCACATGCTCAAGTGCAGTTGATGTAATAATTTTTACACTGGAAAAAAATCACTTGAGTATTACAAGTTAGAATTTATGAACATATATTTGCCATTTCAAGAGTGAATTCCGTGAATGCTTTAGTTATACACACAGATATGTACAGGGTGCAAAAAGTTTTTGTGTTATATTATTGACCATTAAGAGGAGGATTTTAGAGGGGGAATGGGGAATAGGGAGGATTGTTTGTAAGTACTGGAATTTAAATGTGATTTTAGGTTGAATACCCTTTGGGAACCATCACTTAATCATACTCTCAATTTTAAATGCATTTTAAAACAAAGTTGAATTATTAATTTTTTTTAATATTAACAACTTTTGTTCTTCTTATCAGTGCATTTGAGCATGTGACACTTGCGTTATTTAAATATTTAATGATGCATTCAAGTAACAATCGGATCCAGTCTTCACATGTACATCCATGAGACGAAAGTGATTGCTGTTTATATTAAATGCAGTTACAGTTATGTTTTACAGCTTGAGTTATTTAATGATTGATACACTATCTACTTCATCCATTGCCCTTATACCTTCATTCTTATTAACAGAATCATAAACTTTAATGGTAAATAATAAGAAGTTATGTACCTACCATAACATTCCATGTTAGTCGTCTTCTTCTCGCCTGCTTTCTTGCTGGATGGGTTCGGAGCCGATCTTCGGCTCCGACTTGGCCTTTTACTAAAGCTCGAGAGCTATTTACCGGCTCGAGGCCTCCCCATATCCCACAATGCTAGGCGTCAGATACCCAGATCTCGTTTGGTAGAGCTAACACCATGGAGACACCTGTCCCCACTACAAGGTTTACCTATAGGGCTAAAAACAGAGGAGGACGTAACCTAGAAAAGAGTCAACCAGAGGAAGAAGGCCTTAAAGGGGATTCTTCTCGGTCTGTCCAGGCTAGGGGGATGGAGGGTGGGACGCAAGAAAGAAGGCGAGAAGAAGACAGCTAACATGGAACATTATGGTAGGTACATAACTTCTTAATGTTAAGTTGTCTATCTCGCCTTCATTCTTGCTGGATGGGACAGTGTCCTTAGCACCTTAGCCCTGGGCGGCTCATCGGAACAGACATTTGAGCACAGTGGAACCAAAATCAGCTGGACTCCTGGAAGCCATATCCAACTTGTAATGTAAAATGAAAGTACAAGGAGTGGCCCATGTGGCTGCAGCACAAATAGATTCCATTGGAAGTCTTGCCTGAAAAGCTACCGACATAGCTAATGCTCTGGTGGAATGAGCTTTTGGTTTTGTAGGGGGTTCTTTATGTCGAAGTTGGTAAATCAAAGTAATAATAGAGGCCAACCACCTGGATAAGGTTACCTTAGAAACTGGCAGGCCCTGCTTGCCATCAGCATAGGACAGGAAGAGTTGGTCCGATGTTCTTGTTTGTTTAGTCCTATCCAAATAAAAATGTAATTGCCTGTGAATGCCCAAATAGTGTAACTTTTGTTCAGCTCTGTTCGAATAGTTAGGAAAAAATACAGGAAGATCAATCGCCTGATTCAGGTTTGTCTCCGAAGGTATTTTGGGTAAAAAGGAAGGATTAGTCCTGAGTGAAACTCTATCTTTGTGAAAAACAAGATAAGGAGGATGAATACAGAAGGCTTGAAGTTCCGACACTCTTCTAGTTGAGGTGATGGCTACTAAGAAGAGAGTCCTCCAGGAGAGTAATTTTAAGGAACAGGAGGCCGCAGGTTCAAAAGGAGGAAGAATCAATTAAGTTAATATCAGGTTCAAATCCCATGGAGGCGGGGGATCTTTAACCGGGGGCCTAAGTAAAATAGTCCCTTTAAGAAAAGCTTTACAAAGTTTGTGGGACATGACGCTGGTCTCTGACAGGCCAGCATGGAAATTAGCGATAGCAGCCAACTGGACTCTAATGGTGGCAGATGAGGAACCTGCTCGAAAAAGTTCTGCCAAAAAATCTAGAACTTTATGGACAGGGGCTGTAAAGGGGTCTACATTTCTAGCCTCTGCCCAGAAAGAGAAACGTTTGCACTTACTAGCATAAGTCTTCCTGGTAGTAGATTTGTGCGGAGAAAGGATGATTTCACGCACTGGCTGAGAAATATGTGGAAGCCTGGCTAAGGTTGGAAGTGCAGCAACCAAGCTGTGAGGGATTTGTGCAGCCCGCCCGACTGATGGACCAAGAGGTCTGGCACTGGGTTCAGATTCCAGGGCTGCTCCAGCAGGTGACGATGCAGGAATGGGAACCAAATTTGTCGAGGCCAGTAAGGGGCAATGAGGATCATCCTGGATCCCAATGCGGTCGCCTTCTGAATTAGTTTGGGAATTAGGGGAAAAGGTGGGAATGCATACAGAAGACCCCGGGGCCAATCGTGAACTAGAGCGCCTCTGGGGGAGTGGCCGGGAAGGGGGAAGAGAGTGAAGAAATTGTCGCACTTGCTGTTGAGAGGAGTTGCGAAGAGGTCGCAGCAAGGTTGACCCCATCTGCGGAAAATTTTGTCTGCTACTGACTGATTGAGAGACTACTCTTGAGGCATGAGAATAGCTCTGCTTAGCCTGTCCACTATGACGTTGGACTTCCCGGGGATGTGCGTTGCTATCAGAAACCGTTGAGAGGAGATCGCCCACTGCCAGAGTCTGAGTGCTTCTCGACATAAGGGATAGGACCTGGTTTCGCCCTGCTTGTTGACGTACCACACTACAGACATATTGTCTGTCTGAATTAGCAATAGTCCCGGTAGGTAGAGAGTCCTGAAGAGTTTGCAACGCTAAAAGTACCGCTCTCATCTCCAAGACATTTATGTGCAGGTGGTACTCTAGGGGTTGCCAAGTGCCCTGGACAGTCCTGCCCTGAAAATGCCCCCCCCCACACCCGATCAGGGAGGCATCCGTTGTCACAGTGGCAAAAGGAAGAGGAAGAACAAACGGTCTGCCTTGAAGTACTTGAAAGGAGACCATCCACCAAGAAAGGTGGTCTTTGCATGATTGGGTGATTATTATGTTGTGAGACATCGGAAGCTGTTGAAAAGACCATTGGGTAAAAAGCATCCACTGAAGAATCCGCATGTGAAAACGAACCAGGGGAAGTAACGTGATTGCTGCTGCCATGAGACCCAAGGTTTTCAGTACAAATCTGTCCTGAATTCTCTTGCACTGTAGTAAGGTTTGAACATGTCAGCGAATGTCTGATATTCTTTCTAAAGGAAGTTTTGCCAACAGCTCTTTTGTATTTAATCTTGCGCCTATAAAAGTTATAGATTGACAAGGCGACAATGCAGACTTTTCGAAGTTTATAGAGATACCTAGCTCGGAGCAAGTTTGGATGGTATAATCCCTGGCTCGGAGTAGCTGATGCCTGGTGGAAGCAGTTAGGAGCCAGTCGTCTAGATATGAAAACACCTGGAATCCTCGCCGTCTCAGGTGAGCTGTAACCACTGCCATACATTTGGTGAACACCCTGGGGGCCGTGGTGAGACCAAACGGCAGGGCTCTGAATTGATAGTGACTGGTTCCCAGCCGGAAGCGGAGAAACCTCCTGGAGCATCTGTCCATTTTGATATGGTAGTACGCTTCCTGAAGGTCTATGGAGCACATCCAGTTGTCCTGACCCAAAAAGGGTAGAATGGACTGAAGCGTGACCATCCGGAACTTCGTTCTTTGAACAGATTTGTTTAACCTGCTGAGATCCAAATGGGTCTTCAGTCCCCTGTCTTTTTTGGTTCCAAAAAGAACTTGGAGTAAATCCCGGATCCTTGCTGGTCTGCTGGGACTGGTTGGATGGCCCTTTTTTCTAGCAGTTTTGAAATTTCTAGTACTGCTTGTTCCCTTAGACCGGGTGGAACATCTGGAAGGGACCTGTTTGTTTGTACAGGGATGTGGACAAAGGGGATTTTGATAGACCATACCCATTTGTCTTGTGTGAGGAGTTGCCAGGCTTCTGGGTACAGTGACAATCTTCCCCCTACTGCCTCCGAAAGTGGACAGTCGGGTAGCCCCTCAGGGGTGCTGAAAGGGTTTGTCAGAGAAAGATTCTCTGCTACCCTGATTTTGCGGACCCCCTCTGCCCCTCTGGCGGCGTCTATTATTGATTCCTCCTCTGCCCCTGGAGGGAAACTCACCACGTGTGTCAGGCACGACTCCCTGGGGTTTCCGAAACCACATTATTCCACTCTTCTGACTTTTAGGGTATGGTCTAGAGGGAGTAGAAAAATGGACTCCCACGGCAGAGAGTCTTGCCTTCCTGCTCACACCTGGTAAGGGTATCCTTCACCTGTGGTCCAAACAAAGCCAAACCATCAAAGGAGGGTATTGGTGAAGGACACATTAAAGGGGTCAGCAAAGTTACATAACCGCATCCAGGCATGCCTTCTCAAAGCCACGCCTGTACCTGTAGCCCTACTCGCACCATCGGCTGCCTAAGAAATGAGCCGCATGGAGAAGTTGACTATAGAGTTAAGGGTCGCCATCTGGGAGTTGATCTTTTCCTGAGACCCCGCAACTGATGGATCCTGAAGGGTATCACCCAGTTCCTTGAGAAGATCCCTTTGAAGGCGGGTGAAATGGCACAGATACTTCAGCGACCGCATGGAAAAGGTTGCTGAAGAAAACATCCGCTTCCCGTACCTGTCCAATGTCCTAGATTCTTTATTAGGTGGATGGACAGGCACCAAAGGGTCAGCCAACTCCTTCTTAGTGGCTGCTGCCACCACCATGGCATCAACAGGGACATCCTTTGTCAGAAACTGTTTGTCAGATGGGGCTGTAATGAATTTAGTGGGCCTATGCCACTCGCCCCCTCGGAGCCAACAATGGAGTCTCAGCGCCCAGATCCCTCCAAGGACGAAACCAATGAAGAGATCGGAGCAGACGAGGGGGCCAAAAGGTGTGGTATCGGCTCCGACGTTCTGACGATTCGAGCCCCAATGAGCTCTGGCTGCGAACACAGTGGTAGAGTCGGAGGAGGAACTGCTGAAGATACAGGGATAGCCACAGTCTGTTGAGAAGGGCTGGTTAACATTTTGGCCAGTGCCTGCGACTTTAAGAGCCTACTGACCACCCTCTCCAAGTCATGATCGGATAGCCTGGAGGACCGAGAGGAGTGGGATCTATGGCTTCACTCGGATTGAAGCAATGGAGACCTTGGAGCCGAACGAACGGACTCTGAAGAGGGGGACCTCGATCGTTTTTGGCTCAGAGAAGGCTCTGACACCAAGGTCAGAGCTGACTGAGGTCTCAAAGCATCGGTTCCAGCCGGAACCGATGAGGAGGCAGGAGCTCCGCTCAGCGACGGCTCCGAACAGGGAGCCGACGGTTTGGCGGGCTTTAAGGATTTTCCCGACAGAGGCTTAGCCGGGGATCTTTCTGGCTTAAGTAAGCCCCTCAAAATGAGCTTGTTCCTACGCTCCTGCAGGACTCTCGGACTGAAGGCATGGCAGACCGAACAAGAGTCCTGCAGGTGTAGGGGGCCCAAGCAATAAACACAAGAAGTGTGACCGTCTGTCAGAGACATCTTCTGACAGCACGAGTCACACTTCTTGAAACCTGAGACTTTGGTATCTTTAGACATATCAAAAAAGAGATACCAAAGGAAACAGGTAACTAGTGCTTAAAACAAGGCACACACGCACTAGTTAAAAACTAACAGTAATAGTAATAACTATAAAAATATAACCACACAACTACCACTAACAAATATATGTAAATATATATATATATATATATATATATATATATATATATATATATATACTACAAGAACAAACTACAAGACTAAGTAGTTAACAAGGCCTAACGCTACCCTAAAAGGGGGGGGGGGGACTATCAACAAAAAAAGAGTTTCTAAATGGGATCTCAAAGGGTACACAATCTAATTAAACTAAGAGGGAAGGTTATCTAAAACTAAGAAAATCGACAGTGAAAATACAAGAAAAGATTTATACGACCTGGAGCCGGTAAAATCGCAAACTCGTAGCTGAAGCGGCAAATGAGATCTGGGTATCTGACGCCTAGCATTGTGGGATATGGGGAGGCCTCGAGTCGGTAAATAGCTCTCAAGCTTTAGTAAAAGTAAAAGGCCGAGTCGGAGCCGAAGATCGGGTCCCAACCCATCCAGCAAGAATGAAGGCGAGATATACAACTTAACATTAAAAGATTAAAAAATATGTTGCTGCATGAAAAATAATGTGAAGCCACAAGATTTCTTTCTGATCAGATTTTTGAAATGGTGAGAAGAACTGAAGGTAACGTGCACTAACATGGGATAAGAGCTTTATGCCAACCTACTTCAGTAGGTTGTGCTGGTTCCTTGCAGGATATGTTCCATTACCTGAACAAATTCTGACTGAGAAAATAAAACAGAAAGTGAGTGAACCCAAAAGTTAAAGATTTACTGTTAATATGCCTTTTCTAAAGATTAGTACATTTAACCGCCCCTAGTTAGACAGACCTCAGTTGGGGTGTCTTCTGGAGTCTGCATGTCCTGACTGTATGTATGTATGTGGGTTTTATCTGGGAGTTCTAGTTTCTTCTCGCATTTAAAAGAAATGCAGTTGGTGCACTGGGGATTCAATTCAACTGTCTGTGAGAGTGCACTTGCAATATGGAAGAAAGACCTGACGACTTCCTTTTGTCCCCCACCTTTTGCCTTGAAAACGCTGCAGATATCAATGGCTGACTACAGGGTCACTAAGAGTTGACTCTGAGAAACAGCGAGTTACCCAGATACCAAACTTTTCCAGTTCAGCGATGAGTTCAACATTTAGTATTCGGTTTCATTTTCATCTTTTACTGCTGATCTTCCAAAACATACTCAGACAGCTGAATAGTAGGATGCAGAGTATTCTGCAAAATATAAGCCTTGCAAATGATACATTAAGAACAAAAATTTTAAGCACAAATTAGAGGATTGTTTATCAAAAAAGCAGCATACTATAAAAAATACAACTGAAAAAGGAGCATACTCTGAAAGGAAAAATAGAGAATCTTGAAAGAGAACTAATAAATAACCCCAAGAACCAAACAGAAGCAGAACTTTTTGTCAAAGGAAAAAACTTCAAAGACCAATTCACGCAAGGTTCAAGTATGGCACCCTTTATTACTTGCAGCAAGGAGACAAAACATGCAGATACAGGATTTTGTCTAAATTACTAGTAAGCAGTATGCTACTTTTATACAGTTCTATGAAATGTTACTTTTCTATGGTTGACGTAGTTAGACACAGCTTTCTGTATTACTCTACAGAAAACATTACTTAGATTTCCTGCTGACATGTTCAGATTTTAAACTCACTATGTGTTAAATAGAAAATGTTACTTGGATTTGCTGCTGACATGACTGGATTATAAAAAACATTTGAGAAAAACAATCTGGCCTTGGGGCTTCTTTTTAGCCCACTACAAACTTTCTTATTCTTCAGTTGTGCAGTTCTAATATATATGTGCTACATTTCAAGGTACATTTCTAGCTTGGGTACAAGTAATTCTGACTATGGTTTATACTTTCAAGCAGCCTTTGTTTTCATTATCAATAGCTTCAGCAGCTGTGTACTTTTTCACGGCATAAGCAGAAAATCAATAATTCTTTGTTAAGTCTCATGACACTAGTAGAAATGAAACACCTATTATTTTCGTGACATTAGCAGAAATCAAATGCTTTCCTGTTAATTTCCAAAGCATAAGCAGAACATAGCTGCACATATTTTTATGACATAACAGGATTGGAATGCCTCTAGTAGCTTGTGCAGATTCATGCAGTGTGAACAGAATAAATGTATTAACTCTTTTAACCCTCAAATGCACTAAGCATGCATGTTACTAATACATATTTTTCTAACACTTTTAAAACTGCAAAGGGATCTATATATGTTAGAAACCAGGAACCTATCTTTCTATGAAGCCAGAATGTTAGCCACTTACGCAGAAGAAGCTCAAATACCATCTAGAGCTCTGGCCAGAATTATCTCCCAACACAAAAATGCCTCCAATATATCAGAAATAAACTAGAGACAAAAACTACACAAAAATGAAGACATTATTAAAACTTTTGAACAAATATACTCTCAAATATATGGAGCACAAATACTATAAACCTCAAAGGAAGATAGACTCTTGGCCTTCAAAAACTGAAATTCCCTAAACTAAATTTTGACCAACAAAAAAAAAAACTAACTGAACCGATATCCATCACTGAAATTATTACAACAATCAAACACTTAAAAGCGCATAAGGCTCCGGGTCCAGATGGACTCGCATCAGAATTTTAAAAAGCATTTTCCCCCTTGATAGCCAAACTACTATACTATACACTGAATTACATAATAAACTATAAAATAAATAATATCCACTTTAATGCCTCTAAAACCATCTTTATATTAAAAGAACACACAGACCCCCAAAAACCAAGATAGCTACAGACCCATCTCCCTCTTAAATATAGACACTAAAATATTTACCTCTATACTTGCAAGCAGAATGAAAAATCTGATAGAAAAAATCATCACCCCAGAACAATCCGGTTTTACGCCACATAGACAAACTAGTGATAATACATTAACATTAGATGCACTAATATCCTACGCTAACTAATACAATATCAACATCTGCACAATGGTAGTGGATGCCCACAAGGCATTTGACAGGGTTAACCTAGAATTCTTACTCCAAACACTACCCTACTTTAATATACCCAATAATTTCATTCAGATCATCCAAACTCTCTATAGCAACCCATACACATCTCTATATATAAATAAAACTTGGTCAAATAGAATTCTAATAAAAAATGGAACAAGACAAGGATGCCCATTATCACCCTTCCTGTTTAACCTATACATAGAACCACTCTTTCTATACATTAAACAAAACACATACCAAAATTTTCCATCAACACACAACTTCAAAATATACCTCACTGCATTTGCGGATGATCTGAACATATACTGCACTACACCAAATTCAGATATGAACAAAATAATAGCTGCAATTGAACAATTCTCAACTATGTAACTACAAACTATACCTCAATAAAAAGTACAGTTTTGTACCTACCATAAATGTAGATGTTCGAAGATCCACATTGCTGCAGTCCTTACACTTGGGTAGTCCGCTGTCCACGGTCGGCCCGAATATCAAAGTATAAGGCTGACGTCGGTCAGGGCGCATTTAACTGACGTCAGGACGTCAGGGTACAAATGCGCATGACCGGCGCCATATCCTCAGTCTTTTCTTGCCCCAGATGTCAGAAGACCTTAAAAATAAAGGTCAAAACCAAAAGACAGCAAACAAAAAACCAACCACCCTTGCACTAACTATATGTACAATATATACAATATACACAATATGTACAACCCAACCCACACAACCACCTCCAATTACAGAGGGGAAGGAGGGAGGGTAAATTGGACTGCAGCAATGTGGATCTTCGAACATCTACATTTATGGTAGGTACAAAACTGTACTATGTTCTTCATCTCACATTGCTGCAGTCCTTACACTTGGGTAGAATCCCAAAGCAGAGGTAAGGGAGGATGGATAACTATAAGGAAGCAGGAGCTGCCAAAATGCCCTGCAAAACCGCAGTGGCAAAACCAGCCCTGGACTTAGAGTAAAGTGGCAGGTGATAATGCCTAGAGAAAGTATGCACAGAACTCCAAGTAGCTGCCTCCAAAATATCTTTGGTTGCCACTCCCCTCAAAAAAGCTGTTGAAGTGGCAGTAGCCCTAGTGGAATGAGGCCTAATCCCAGCTGGAACCTCCTTGCCATGATGGGAATAACAGAAAGCAATGCAAAACCCAATCCACTTAGAAATAGTTTGTTTTGACACAGGCTTGCCCTGAGAACTCAAAGCAAAAGAAACAAACAACTGCTGAGACTGCCTGAACCCTTTAGTTCTGTCCAAATAATAACGCAACTGCCTGTGTACATCCAAAGTGTGCAAAATCTTTTCCCCCTTATTTTGGGGATTTGCATAAAAAGTAGGCAAATGAATAGGCTGGTTTAAAGCCACACTAGAAACCACCTTAGGCATAAAGGAAGGATTAGTACGTAATGATACCCTATCCTTATGGAAAATCAAGAAAGGCTCAACTGCCATAAGGGCCTGTAATTCAGAAATCCTTCTTGCAGAGGTAATGGCCAACAAAAAAGCAGTCTTCCATGATAAATATTTCAACTCAGCAGTAGCTGCAGGCTCAAAAGGTTGTAGAGTGAGTTTCTCCAACACAAAATTGAGATCCCAAGCAGGAGTAGGAGCTCTTCGGGGGTCTTATATTCTTTGCCCCTCTAAGAAATTGCTTGAACAAAGGATGAGAAAACAATGGCGGTCGCAATCATAGTGAGCTGAAATTGCTGCAGCATGAACTTTAATAGAAGAGAAAGACAAACCTTTGTCTAGTAACTCAGTAAGATATTGAAGAGCCACACACAAATTAGGCTCAGAAACATCAAAATCTTTTGCTGCACTCCAAAATAAAAATCTCTTCAATTTATCAGCGTACACTTTCCTTGTACTAGGCCTTCTAGCTTCCAAAATAACATTCAAAACTTGCTGAGGAAGTGGAGGCCCATTATGGTTCAAAACAGAATATGCCAGGCTGTTAGGTGCAGAGAGTGAAGCTTGACATTGAGCAAATGGCTGTCCTCCTGTGACAACAGGTGTGGAATCGAAGGCAAAGGCCATGGAGGCTTCCGTACTAGACTTCTTAGTAATGGGTACCAGTGCTGTCGAGGCCAATCTGGAGCTATTAAAATCATCCTTGGCTTGTCCTGTCTGACCTTCAGAAGTACCTTTGGGAGGAGAGGCAGAGGTGGAAAGGCATACACATGAAGATTGCTCCAATTGAAAGAAAGAGCATCCACTCTCCAAGCTGTGGGATGAAACCTTTCGTGCAAAACTTTGGCAGCTGATGGTTTAGTGGAGAAGCGAACAGATCTATGTCTGGAGTTCCCCATGACACTGTCAATTTCTGAAATACATGAGGATCCAATTTCCACTCGTGGGGATCCATAATTGCCTGCTCAACACATCTGCTAAGGAGTTCTGTGCACCTGGCAGAAACCTTGCCTGAAGATTGAGCTGTAAACTGAGAGCAGTCTCCCACAAAATCATTGCTTGCCTGCATAGAGGATAAGAATCGTTCCCCTTGCTTGTTGATGTACCACATGACAGTTGTGTTGTCTGTTAGAATCAACACCTGTCCTGGAAGAAGGAATTCCTTGAAAGCTATTAATGCAAACTGGACTGCTAACATCTCCTTCATGTTGATATGTAGATGTTGTAGTCTGACAGGCCACTTGTTTTGTATCCACTTTCCATTTAGATGAGCTCCCAAGCTTTGTCTGAGGCATCTGTCGTTAAAATCTGACTTGCCTCTGGCGGGTCACAGAGAGTCCCTTGTTTAGGTGACATTCCTGAGCCCACCACAAAAATTCCTTCTGAATGCAAGGTATTATTTGAATGACAGTGTCCAGATCCTGGCAGTGCTGTGTCCATACATTTTTGAGATACCATTGTAGCTTCCTCATATGCAGTTTGGCATTGGGAAGCACCAGAATACAAGATGCCATGAACCCTAAGGCTTGAAGGACTGTCCTTGCAGTCAGCCCGGACTGATGAGATAGTTGATGGAAGTAAAGGGATAGACTCTTTTGTTTGTCCGGGGTTAAAAAGGCCATCTGGGCTGCTGTATTCAGTCTCACACCCAGAAAGCACATGTCTTGAGGGGGTACTAGACTGGACTTTATGTCGTTCACAGAATACCCTAGGCATCTTAGCACTGCTATCACATATTCCAAATGACGAAGAAGCTCTTCCCTTCCTTGAGCCAGAATTAGGCAGTCGTCCAAATAAGGATAGATCTGTATTCCTTTTAGTCTGAAGAAAGCTATCACTGGAGTCAGAACTTTCGTGAACACTCTGGGCGCAGTAGATAAGCCAAAGGGCAATGCAGAGAACTGATAGTGAGAAGTCCCAGCTCGAAAACGCAGATACTTTCTGCAACTGAGTCTGATAGGAACATGAAGGTAAGTCTCCTTGAGATCCAAAGTTACCATCCAATGATCTTTGCCCAGCAGAGGTAAAAGCTGCTGCAACGTCAACATCTTGAACTTGGGAATGTCCAGATAAGTGTTGAGGATAGATAAATCCAAAATTGGTCTCCACGTGTTCCCCTTCTTTGGTACTAGGAACAGGCGAGAATAAAATCCTAGGCCCACTTCTGGCAGAGGGACCGGCTGTATGGCCCCTAGTTGGAGCAACAGAGAAACCTGTTTGTGAGCCTCTATTCTTTGTTGAGGAGGAACGTCTGGCATGCCTTTGAAAGGAGGCAAGGTATGGAAATAAAACCTGTAGCCGTGGTGTATGATATCCAATACCCATCTGTCCTGGGTAATTAAACTCCAATTTTCTTTGAAAAGTGCCAACCTTCCTCCCAAAGGTGCTGCCAGGCGAGCAGGCTCTGGCAGCTGAAAAGGTAGGTCATTGGGTCTGCTTACGAAAGGACTGACCCCTGCCCTCACCCGAAGCCTGTGCAGGAGAACTCCCTGTTCTAGGCCTGAAAGAGCCCTGAGCTCTGCCCTTACCACGTCTAGATCTACCCCTAGACTGGGAATCATAAGAAGGATACGTCCACCCCTTAGTAGGCCAATTTCTACTAAACTTTGGAGGCTGGACCTGCAAAAAATCTTTAACAGTCTGCATAGACTTAGCCTTGTCTTCCATTTTCTTTAAGACTGTCTCAACAGGAGGACCAAACAACACGTCAGATTGTAAAGGAGCATCTAAAATCCTTGTTTTAACCTGTTCAGACAAATTCTGATCCCTCAGCCAGGCGTGCCTGCGAAGAACAGTCCCAGTGGCAGCCACCCTAGACGAGGCCTGTACAGCATCAAAACCACATTGCAAAGAATGCTTACCTACTTGTTCAGAAACATGTACTAAATCTTGCAACTCTTTACAATCAATACCTACTGCCAGAGCATCAACCTTAGACTTCAATTGTGAAAGGAGATAGTTTTGGTATTTCAACATGTGAAACTGGCAATTCAGAGCCCTCATAGCAAGAGTGGAAGAAGTATAAACTTTCTTTCCCCATCTATCCAAGGCCCTAGCCTCCTTGTCTGTAGGAACCGGATTCTTAACAACAGAAGCCTTAACACCCTTAGGCCCCTGGCTAACAGTTTCTGGGTCTGCCCTAGGACTCTTAAAAAGATACTTGTGAACTTCAGGCACCCTGTAATATCTATCCGGCTTAACAGGAGCAGGTGGCAAAGAATCAGGATTAAGAGAAGCCTCTGTAAAAACATCTTCCACTACATCCAAAACAGGAGGTATTGCCAAAGGCCTATGCTGGGGTAAAAACAGAAATTCCCTAAGCCGTTTCCTGGAATCAGAGAAGTCCTGACCCTCCCACTTAAAATGCTCCCTCATGGAATGAAGAGTTTCTGAAAAAGAAAAATCCTCAGGAGGAGTAGCAGAAGGAGTAGAATCATCCAAATCAGAATCAGAATAAGGAGAGTACTCCTGCAAGTCTTCAGCCGAAGATTCTGAAACATCCGAAGCTTGCTCAAAACCCCCCAGCTCAGGCTCCACCCTAGGTCTCTTAGCAGGAGGGGGCATAGAACCCCTAATCAAAGTAATCAAATCTTCTGCCATTTTAAGCATATGCTTCTTGGGCATAGTACCTGAAGAGCTAGGGGTAACACCAACTGAAGCTAAACCTGGCCTGCCCCTGGGAGAAGCCTTAGAAACAGAAGGAGAGGGCCTAGCCACCTTAGGAAGGGAGGGGAGTATAGTAACCTGAGAAGCCCCCTCAGCCTGACTTGCCTCCTGAGAGGCCACATCTTGCAATAATAAGGTCTCACTCTGGGAACACAAAGAAATCTCCGGTGGAGCCACCGGCTCCACCGACACCTCTAAAGAACCGGCGTCCGGTACAGACGGTTCTTCTAGCCTAGGCTTAACTGCCTTGTCCTTGCGCTTCTTCGAGGAAGCGGGCATCGGAGCATCCGACGGCATTTTATAATTGCACCACTTCCCAAAGACTAACCTTGCACAATCCAACCTTCTCTTTATACTGCGTTTATTAAATCTAGCACAAGAGCGACAGCCAACAACGTCGTGCTCAGGCCCTAAGCAAGGAATACACAAAGTATGATAATCTCTATGCGGTATCTGTTTCCCACAAGAAACGCAATTATTAACTTTTTCTGACATCCGGTAAATGACTGAGGCAAGAAAAACTAAAATATTCCCCAACGGGGTACTTAGCCAACTTTGAACTCGGTCTGAAACTTCTAAATCGAAAAATCTCAGAACGCCAACCAGCACTTGCAATGCTGCTTCTGCATCGGACCATGCGGCAAAAAAGACTGAGGATATGGCGCCGGTCATGCGCATTTGTACCCTGACGTCCTGACGTCAGTTAAATGCGCCCTGACCGACGTCAGCCTTATACTTTGATATTCGGGCCGACCGTGAACAGCGGACTACCCAAGTGTAAGGACTGCAGCAATGTGAGATGAAGAACATCTAATATTTTCCCCCTAAAAACACCCAAACTCATCTCGCTAATACCATTGTTAAACACAATAAAAATAAAAGAAGAATCACCTTTTTCCAGAATAACAAAGACTTCTACCAACACAATGTAAATCTTAAATGGCAAAACATAATGCAAGACTGTAAAAGATGGAACAACCTAAAACTACCATTCTTGGCCAAAGTATCAATAATCAAAATAAACATTTTACGTAGACTAATGTATATATACATGACATCACAGACAATAATACATAATAAATTCTTCAAACAAATTCATACCTTCCTAGCAAAATTTATATGGGAACCCAAAAAAAAAAACAATCTCTTAGCCAAAATTAGCACTCCCCAAAAACAGAGGAGGACTAAATTTACCAGATTTTAAAATGTACTACTCGATCAGCAACACTAACAGAATATTAAGAATAGCTGAACATAACCCAGTCAATGGGAAATTGGTCTCCTCTTTGGGTGACAATCTATTATAGATATATTAAAACTCTAGATTTCAATAACAAAGCACTTCCATTCCTGAATCAGAAAGAAATACAAACTTAAAACATTATAGAGCCCTTAAAACATTCTATCAACTTAGCGCAAAAACTCTTTCAATTCTTGAACCCTGGACAAGCCATGACAATACTGCAACCCCTTCATAAAAACCCAAATTTAAAAATAAATAATAAGATCCTGGACTTAGCCCCTTTTCCCAGACTGAAAGATAAAACAATCCAAGATATTTATCCTTACCTTAACTGCTCAATACAAGAAATAAGGACAATCTTAAACCTCCCTAAATCACACATAATAATCCTAAGACAAATCAAAAAAGAAGTTATGTACCTACCATAACGTTCCATGTTAGTTGTCTTCTTCTCGCCTTCTTTCTTGCTAGTTGGGTTCAGAGCCGATACTCGGCTCTGACTCTGCCATCTTCAATAGCTCGAGAGCTGTTTACTGGCTCAAGGCTACCCTATATCCCATGATGCCTGGCGTTAGTTACTCAGATCCCGTTTGAAAAAGCTATTCCAGACATAAGTAAATCTACCTTAGAAGCCCCCTGGGGGCCCAACTGTGGAGCTATCCAAGCAGAAAAATACAACCAGAGAAGGTTCAGCCAATGAAAAATTGAAAGGGGAAGCTCCTCTCGATCCACTAGGATAGGGGGATGGAGGGTGGGACGCAAGAAAGAATGCGAGAACGAGAAGAAGACAACATGGAACGTTATGGTAGGTACATAACTTCTTTATGTAAAGTTATCTATCTCGCCTTCATTCTTGCTGGTTGGGACAGCGTCCCTAGCACCTACTATCCTGGGTGGCTCACTGGAACAGACTCTTCAGAACAGTTGAACCAAAATCAGCCCTGTTCCTGGAAGCAATGTCTAATTTGTAATGAGAAATGAAGGTATGTGGGTTAGCCAATGTAGCAGCTGCACAGATAGATTCCATGGGTAACCTAGATTGGAGGGCCACCGAGGTAGCCAGTGCCCTAGTAGAGTGGCCTTTAGGTTTGGTAGATAATTTTTTGTTTCTCAGCTGGTAAATTAATGTAATAACGTGAGACAACCACCTAGATAATGTCACCTTTGAGACAGGAAGGCCCTGTCTGCCCTCAGCATAGGAAATGAAGAGTTGGTCGGATTTCCCGATGTCCTTTGTCCTATGCAAATAAAAATGCAGCGGTCTGTGAACATCCAACTGGTGCAATTTATCCTCTGCGTTATTGGTGTGATTAGGAAAGAACACAGGAAGGTCTATGGACAGATTCAAATTATTTTGTGTACAGACCTTAGGAAGGAAGGAAGAATTGGTTTCTTAGAGCAACCCTATCATTATGGAAAACTAAGTATGGGGGACGAGTACATAGAGCCTGAAGTTCCGAAACACATCTGGCAGAAGTAATAGCTACCAGAAAAAGAGTCTTCCAGGATAAAAACTTAATGGAGCAAGATGCTGCAGGTTCAAAGGGTGGCAAGATTAGGGAAGCTAGCACCAAGTTTAGATCCCACAGAGGTGGTGGATCCCTTACTGGGGGCCAAAGCAGAGTGGTTCCTTTGAGGAAGGCTTTACACAGCTTATGAGACATGATGTTATTAGAAGACTACCCAATGTGAAAATCTGAAATGGCAGATAGCTGACACTGATTGTAGCAGAAGCAGAGCCAGAATGGAAGAGTTCCACTAAAAATTCCAGAATCTCATGGACAGGGGCTGAAAAGGGATCTATATTTCTAGCCTCTGCCCAGCAAGAAAAACGTTTCCACTTACTAGCGTAAGTTTTCCTAGTGGATTTGTGGGATGAGATAATAATTTCCCGCACAGAGGAGGAAATATTAGGAAGCCTGGCTAAGGCTGGAAGTGGAGCAACCAAGCTGTGAGCTGGAGTGTTTGAAGGGATTGATGCAGTCTGCCAGATTGGTGAATCAGTAGATCTGGAATAGGATCCAGAATCCAAGGCTGCTCGACAAAATAATGATGCAGGAATGGGAACCATATCTGTCGAGGCCAGTAAGGGGCAATGAGGATCATTTTGCAACCCAACGCAGTTGCTCTCTGTATGAGTTTGGGTATTAGGGGAAACGGAGGAAAAGCGTAAAGAAGTCCCTGAGGCCAATCGTGGACTAGAGCGTCTCTGGGGGAGTGGCCGGGAAGTGGAAGGAGGGAGAATAAATTGCTGCACTTGCTGTTGAAAGGTGTGGCAAACAGGTCGCGGCAAGGCTGACCCCATTTGCGAAAGATTTGTTCCGCAATTACCTGATTCAGAGACCACTCATGAGGCATGAGAATTGCTCTGCTGAGCCTGTCTGCAATGACGTTGCAACTCCCAGGGATGTGCGTTGTGATCAGAAAAAGCTGGGAAGAGCTCGCCCACTGCCAGAGTCTGAGTGCTTCTCAACATAGAGGACAGGACCTGGTTCCACCCTGCTTGTTGATGTACCACACCACTGACATATTATCCGTTTGAATTGCAATGGTCCCAGGACGGAGAGAGCCCTGAAGGGCCTGCAACACTAAAAGCATGGCTTTCATCTCCACGACATTTATATGCAAATGGTACTCGTGAGGCTGCCAAGTGCCTTGGACTGTTCTGCCCTGATAATGCCCCCCCACCCTATCAGGGAGGCGTCCATGGTCACTGTGGCAACTGGAGGGGGTAGCACAAATGGTCTGCCCTGGGACACTGATGGGGAGACCATCCACCAAGCGAGGTGTTTCTTGCATGCTTCTGTGATCATAATCTTGTGAGACATGGGAAGCTGTTGGAAGGACCACTGTGTGAATAGAAGCCACTGGAGGATTCTCCTGTGAAAGCGGGCCAGGGGAACAAGAAGAATTGCTGATGCCATAGAACCCAGTGTTCGGAGGACGAACCTGACTTGAATCGTTCTGCATGTTAATAAAATCTGTACTTGTTGGCAAATTAGTGATACCCTGTCTGGTGGAAGGTTCGCAGACATGTTCCTGGTATTTAGATTTGCGCCTATATAAGTGATATACTGACAGGGCAACAATGCAGATTTTTTGAAATTTATTGTGATACCTAGCCTGGAACAAGTTTTGATAGTGTAGTCCCTGGCTTGCAGGAGGTGATGCCTGGTGGAGCAGTAAGGAGCCAGTCGTCTAGATATGGAAACACCTGGAATCCTTGACGTCTCAGGTGAGCCGTAACCACTGCCATACATTTGGTGAACACCCTAGGGGCTGTGGTGAGACCAAAGAGCAGAGCTCTGAACTGATAGTGACTGGCTCCCAGCCGGAAGCGAAGGAATCTTCTGGAGCGCCTGTGCATCTTGATGTGGTAGTACGCATCCTGAAGATCTATAGAGCACATCCAATTGTCCTGACCCAGGAAGGGTAGAATGGACTGTAGCGTGACCATCCGAAACTTCGTTCTTTGCACAGATCTGTTTAATCTGCTGAGATCCAGAATGGGTCTCCAGTCCCCTGTCTTTTTTGGTACCAAGAAGAACCTTGAGCAAGTTCCGGATCCGAGTTGGTCTGCCGGGACTTCCTGGATGACTCTTGTGTAGCATCTTTGAAATCTCTATGGCTGCTTGTTCCCTTAGATTGGGTGGAACATCTGGAAGGGACTTATTTGACTTTAATGGGGGTTGAACAAAGGGGATTTTGTAACCTCCGGATATGATCGACTGTACCCACTTGTCTTGAGTTAGGTCTTCCCAGGCTTTGGGGTACAGTGACAGCCCTCCCCCGACTTCATCCAAAGGCGGGCAGCCAGGCAACCCTTCAGGGATGCTGAAAGGGCTTCTCAGAGAAAAATTCTCTGCTGCCCTGGTTCTGCGGACCCCCTCTGCCAGGAGGGTGGTGTCTGTTATTGTTCCCTCCTCTGCCCCTGGAGGGGAACTCACCATGTGCGTCGGGCAAGGCTCCCTAGGGTTTCCGGAACCACATCTTTCTGCTCTTCTGACCCTTGGGGTATGGTCTAGAAGGAGTGGAAAAACGGACTCCCACAGCAGAGAGAGTCTTGCCTTCTTGTTCACACCTAGTTAGGGTGTCCTTCACCTGTGATCCGAAGAGAGCGGAACCATCAAAGGGGGTATTGGTAAAAGATGCTCTGAAGGGCTCCGCAAAATTACATAGCCGCATCCATGCATGCCTCCTAAGGGCAACGCCTGTGCCTGCGACTCTACTCGCACCATCGGCTGCATAAGAAATGAGCCTCATGGAGGAGTTAACAACTGAATTCAGAGTCGCCAGCTGGGAGGCCACCTTAGCTTGAGCCCCCTCAGCTGATGGATCTTGGAGGGTATCTCCAAGCTCTTTAAGGAGATCCCTCTGAAGGCGGATGAAATGGCACAAATAATTCAGAGACCTCATGGAGAAGGTCGCTGAAGCAAACATTTGCTTCCCATATCTGTCCATAGTCCTAGACTCCTTGTTAGGGGGATGGACAGATGAGGAAATTTCTGTCAACTCCTTCTTTGTGGCTGCTGCTACCACCATGGCATCGACAGGTACGCCCTTAGTCAAAAATTGTTTGTCCTGAGATGCAGTTATAAATTTAGCAGGTCTCCTGGGGGTCGGTTCCACTGTGTCTGGAGCTGACCACGCCTTCCAAGCCACCACAGACATAAGTGAGTCGAAAGACGGAGACACCCAGGAGGTGGAAGGTCGGGAACCAAACATGTCCAGGAATACCGATTCATCCTCGGAAGGGGCTAGGGTATTCCAGTTCCCCCTCTGTTTAAGCATTTCCAAAATGTCTGAAAAGGAGACATCTTCAGAGGGGGATCTCGGGGACCCTTCCGAATCCTCTAAGTCAGTATCTGATGTGACAGACTCAGGGGAGTCAACGTGCTTCCTCTTGCACTTCCTCTTACGAGGTGGCTCCTCTGAATGATTGGGGGAGGCCTCGGAAGAGGAAGAAACACCCAAGGGGCTGCTCTGGAGCGCTGGTTCCCCACGCTTGGGGTCTGGAGGAGGGGCAGAGGTAGACGCAGGCACCATAGGGGGAGGAGCCGATGGGGTTGACCATGGGACTGACTTGGGGGCCAGTACACTCTCATGACCTCGAAGGCGCCCCCCACCCAGGCACAGAGAAGACTCCAGCTCCGAAGAAATCGGAATTCCTCTCTGCACCGAGGGGGACGGCTCCGAGGCCAATGTAGGAGCCGAGCTCACCTGTGCCGAAGCTCCGAGGGGGTGAACAGGGTCGGACAAGGGTCCAATGCCACTTGCCCCCTCAGAGCCGATGAGGAAGTCTCGGCATCCAGATCCCTCCAAGGACAGTGCCATAGAAGGGATCGGAGCCGACGACGGAACCGAAGGGGAAGGTATCGGAGCCGACGGTTCCACGTGTCGAACCCCAATGAACTCCGGCTCTGAGCTCAAAAGAGGAGTCGGAGGAGGAATCTCTGCAGAAGTGGACGGAGCAGACACCTGATGAGGGGGGCTGGACAACATTTTCACTAGGGCCTGCGATTTCAGCAGCCTACTGACCACTCTCTCCAAGTCCTCATCTGAAAGTCTAGAGGACCTCGAGGAGTGAAAGGACCTATGACTGCTCTCCGATTGGAGCAGAGGTGACTGTGGAGCCGAGCATATTGACTCCAAAGAGGGAGACCTAGATCTCTTTCGACTCCCAAATGACTCCGAAGTACCTGTTGGAGCCGATTGGGAGGGAGGCACATCATCTCCAGCCGGAGCCGAGGTGGATGGTGGAGTTTCACCCAGCGACGGCTCCGAACTGGGAGCCGAAGACTTAGGTGGCTTGGAGGATTTCACAGGCTGAACCTTGGCCGGTGAATCCTGGGGCTTGAGCAAACCCCTGAGTATCAACTTATTTTTGCGCTCCTGCAGGACTCTTGGGCTAAAAGCATGACAATCCGAACAAGAGTCCTGCAGGTGCACCGCGCCCAGACAATAGACACAAGAAGTGTGACCATGTGTCAGAGACATCTTCTGACAGCATGAGTTACACTTCTTGAATCCGGACACTTTTGAATCCTTGGACATATCTACCCCACCCACATGCCAAGGTAAAACACACACACACTACAAGAAAAAAACAAGTTAGCAGGTATACTAATTAAACAATACAGCTAACACACACTAAATAAGTCTACTACTACTAAAAATGCGCATTTTTTTTTAAAACTAGAAAGGACAAAAAAGAGGGTTAGCCTCTAATTTAAACGGCTACCACAAAAGGGAAGAGAGGGGGAGGGGTGGGGAAAAACTCTCTAAGTAAAACGAGTTTTTTATATAAGAAACAGGGGGGATAGATACTATTTAAAGAGTCTAGCTAGGGTTAACAGTACAATTTTAGGTATTAAGTATACTAATAAGAGGTAAATTCTAGTGAAAAATAGAAAATACAAAAAAGGTATACGAGCCTGAGCCAGTAAGACAACCTCGCAGTCTGAAGCGGCAAATGAGATCTGAGTAACTAGCGCCAGGCATCATGGGATATAGGGTAGCCTCAAGCCAGTAAACAGCTCTCGAGCTATTGAAGATGGCCATGTCAGAGACGAGGATCAGCTCCGAACCCAACCAGCAAGAATGAAGGCAAGATAGACAACTTAACATGAACTGTGTTCCAGTTACCTCCAAATGCTACTATGACCAATAGTGACATAGAAACTTGTAGCAGGTTTTGGAAAACTATTATCACAACAAAGAAAACTATTACTAATTTATATAAAATGATAAATGAAATCAAATACCAGAAAGACCTCCTCTTCTCTAACTACTGGAGAAAAATTAAGCCATCCATAGATGATCAGCAAATAAGCCAAGCAATCAATCTAACACTGAAGGTTATACCCCTCAAAGAGTTAGCATACACTCAGCTCATGATCAGTAATAATGTATATTTTACACCTGCAATCCTACACAAATTTAACACATCAAAATCACCTTTCTGCCCACACTGTATGGACCAGATAGCCGACTTAATCCATGTATTTTGGAGCTGTAAATGTATCTATAAACTCTAGAACTCTCTCAAGGTACAATTACAAAAAATGATTTATCAAACATCAACATTAACTTGGGAATTCACTCTATTACATATTCTCCCACCCAATATACCAAGAAAACAAGCAAATACACTTTTAACAGTCTTCCTACTAATGAAACTGTATATGGCTTTTAAATGGCTAGATACAATAAATATCTTTTGGAAGGGTTTTAAACAAGTAGCTATACAACACCTTTTAGCTCATAAAATAGTAATAGATAAAAGAAACAAAAACATGAAATCCAGAGAAATTTGGGAACAAACCTTTAATATCATATTAGCATAATTCATCACACAGCAACTTAGAAATACACTCTAATGGAACCAAAGAACACATACAAGTTCAGATATCAAATAATAACTTGGATATTACGAATGTATATACTGTCTGTATACCTGTGGAATTAACAGTGAAAGCACCTATGTGTGTGCGTGTGTTGTCTTTTGGCTTTTCCCGGTTAGGGGTCGCCACAGTGGAACTCCGGTCTGCTAATGATTGGCAGTAGATTTTCAAGGTGCTGAGTTGCCAGCTCGACACCCAACCTTCAACGAAGGCACGCCCATTCACGCATTTCTTTCGGAACGCCACTCGACCCGCGGGGAGGACATGCAGACTCCACACAGAAGGCACTCCCCGCACACTAGCTGAGAATCGAACGGGAGAACCTCTTGCTGTGAGGCAACAATGCTACCGCTGCACCACCGTGGATAGTGAAAGCATCTATGTACATAGTGTAAATAGATATGTTGTACGAACTACATCCTGTGGTATTGACATCAATGTATAACATATATATATGGTCATGTTGTAAGATGGTCTTTATCTGTAACATTTATTAATGTAAAAAGAAAAAGAAAAATTATTGAAAAAAAAAAATGTTGATATTAAATGCCCCCCCTACATGTACCAGTTTTGGATACTTCATGATTAAGTACATTTATAATTGCACTGCTTAGCATTTAAATCAATTTAGTGTGATTTTTGCTCTTTAGCTTTGAAGTTAAAGCTGTTAATTTATGGCATTTTTATAGCCTGCATTGCTTTTTGGTTTCTCTGGGCATACGTGTTTTTCTGAGTTTGGTTCCCTCCCGTGCCCCCTACTGCTGTTTTGGTTTGGCTTTTGAGCTGCCTGCTTCTTCTGTATAGCTGGCCTACACGTTCCTCCCAGTTTTACCACCTTTGTTCGTTTTACTGGTTATACTGACAGAAGAAACTGGGAATGACCTAGCCTTAGACTGTTAGTGTTCTGAAATTACCTTGAAGTATGTGTGTTCCTTATTGCTAGCTTATCTGCCTTTGAATTGCCTTGCAATTACTTGTAGCTAGTTAAATTTGTTTCTGGTACCTTTTTAGTTGTGACTAACTAGTGTGTTTTTACATTAAAAAGACTAGGACTGCAATTCTTGTGGGAGTAGAAAGGTAGCCTAGTCTATTCAAGTTGGGAGACTCACAAAGGAGCTTAAAGAGACAATTACTTGTTGTAGCTAGTTGGTACATTTTCACTTTTGGCCAAAGTGTATTTTTACATTAAGACGGGACAGTTATTCTAGTAACAGCAGTAAAGTAGCCTAGCCAGTCCAAATTGGAAAACACACAGGGAGGCTTAAAGTGAGTTTATTTCATCAGCCAGAGAGCTTTTTAGGGGCTTAGTTGGGTGCTAATCTGCACTTGAGAGCTACTTCTATTGTGCTTTTACATTAAGAAGTTTCAGGATCATCTATCTTGTACCAGAATGCATTTACCTGGTCTGTGGCTAGAGGGCACAGAGTTGGTGTTCAGCTTTTTCTGTCTGATAGAAATTAGACACATTTTTGTAGACCTCTTCACTGCTCAGTGATGGTGAACAGTATCCTGTATAGTAGCAAACCTATGAAGCTAGTACGTAGGACTTTAACCCTTAACATAGAAGGGTAGTGTCATATAGCACTAAGATCATAGCACTAACATCTAACCATCACCCTAGACACCACTCAGGTGACCTTGTAAAACCAAGACCCTAAACCATAACAGTAGACATTCAATATCTGTGTACTTTGATGTTTTGAAGTATACCCCATGTCATGTCCTAATTGGTAAAGTCTGACTACATGGTTTTCTCCCTCTTAGCAAAATTCAACCCAGAAAACCCAACTAAATCCATAATAGTTAGGAACTATACTAAAGCAAACTACATCCTATTAAGTGACAGCTTGTCAAAAATTCACGGCTCCCCCAAACACAGAGAACACAGCTACCTATGCACAATTATTTACAGAATCCCTATATAAACATGTAAATGGCTACTTTGAGGCTGCCGTACCTACCATAAGTAAACACAGCTCTAACACCAAAAACAAACCAGACTGATGGAATCCTTCCTTAACATGCTATACAACAAAAGAAAAAAGTCCTGGCAAAATCAGAAAGAGCAACTCTGAGACAAGAGCTCTCTGACTGAAATAACTAACAGACTATGAGGTCTAATAAAGTCCAGCAAGGCCAATTACAAGGACAGGTTAGCCTCCCAGGCCTTCTTCAGTCAACAGTGGCCAGAACTAATGGTAAATGGCGCAACCTTCACTGACCAGGATGACACAGCAAATCTACTAGCTAAAACATTTAGCTTTAACTTCACTCCTACTACCCCCTGTGAAATCTCTTCTAGCATATCCCCCATATCAACAGGGAGCAGGTCCTGAAGGCATTTGCTAAGGTCAAATGCATTGCTTCAATGAGCCCCCTACCCATAGAGCAACTTTAGCTGCTGTGTTCTTCTTTGAGAACGGTTTTCTTCTGGTCTGTGGTCATGCATTGTGAGATGGTGCTTTTGCATTTACATTGTGTGCTGACTGCCAGGTTCTTGTGTGCACTGGTACTTTTGCATTTAAGTGTGTGCTGACTGCCAGGTTCAGTTGAATTCAAGTAGACAAGTGCCCATTTGCCATTGTGCTTTGCAGGTTCATTCAAGTAGACAAGTGTTCAGTTGAATTCAAGCAGACAAGTGTTCCATTCGCCATTGTGCTTTGCAGGTTCATTCAAGTAGACAAGTATTCCTTTCGCCATTGTGCTTGCAGGTTCATTCAAGTAGACAAGTACTCCATTCTCCGTTATGCTTTGTAGGTTCATTCAAGTCTAACTGGTGGTTTGGTTTACCCAGGATCAAACTTTGTACCTTGGGTACAAAGGGCAAGAACCTGAATTCTACCCATACCACCACTTTTGATTCAAGGAGTTAAGTCCATAGCTCTTAACTGTCCAAAGTTTCACGGTTGTGGTTTTCTGGCAAATCAGTGAGGACTGGATTCACTAAATAATTATAACCATTTAAGTTTCAGTCTTACTATCTTTCAGGAAATGCATGGTAATACCAAAACATTTTATTCCAGCAACTTTCTAAGATTATACAAGCAATGTTTCAAATGTGTCCCTCTCCTTAAATGTTGGCTTTTTCCAGATATCATGTGCTGCAAAGTTCTTCAGGGGAAGAGAAGTTTAGTGCTGCTTATGTTAAGTCTGTTTGCATTAGTAGCACAACAGGTAGTATATTTGCTTTTGATGCAGAAGGCTATGGGTTCTACTTCCACAGTATGTAGATGGATTGCTAATACTATACTGTGCTGTACTTTTAAAAGGGGTGGATGCTGTAGTTCTGAGAATGTCCTCTTTGGCAGAGATACCTAATAACTATGAACCTGTTATAAGTTTTCCATCCATTCCTATAGCTATACTATCACCATTATTTAAAATACTTGAGAGGTGCAGTCATTCACAAATCTTAAACTAGCTAATAACTAACAATCTTCTAACACTCAGCATGGTTTCCATCCTAACCATAGTACCACCAGTGCCCTTGTTAACTTTACTAACATTATTAACCACCATCGCAATGAAGGCAATTTAATTTCCTCCATCTTTCTTGACCTGTCCAAAGCTTTAGATACTGTATCTCATTCTAAACTCTTAACTACACTCTCAGAACTTAAACTAGCCATTCTGCACTTACTTGGTTCCAGCAATATCCAACTGGTCACCAGCAAGCTGTAAAATGACAACAATCGCTCTTCAATACTGCATGTAACTTTGGGAGTACCACAGAGATCTATTCAGGATCCAATCCTTTTTATCATCTTTACTAACAATCTTCATACTAGGGCAGCCAAGGTGGTGCAGCGGTTAGCGTTGTCGCCTCACAGCAAGAGGTTCTTCGGTTCGATCCTCGGCTGGGGTGCCTTCTGTGCAGAGTCTGCATGTCCTCCTTGTGGTCGCATGGGTTTCCTCTGGGTACTCCGGTTTCCTCCCATATCCTAAAGACATGCTGTAGGTGGATTGGACACTCTAAATTTGCCCTAGATGTGAGTGTGTGTGTGTGTGTGTGTGTGTGTGTGTGTGTGTGTGTGTGTGTGTGTGTGTGTGTGTGTGTGTGTGCCTTCTGTGGAAGGTTGGGCGCCGGGCTGGCAACTCGACACCATAAAACTCCACTGGCAATCATGAGCGGACAGCTGTTCCACTGTGGCGACCCCTAACCGGGAAAAGCCAGAAGAAGAAGACTAACAATCTTCATACTGCCACCCCACTTGCCTCCTTAGTTCAATTCCACCCTGATCTGTGCTGCCCCAACACTACAAAAACACCAAAACATCACCTAGCAGTCATTCAATGTTAATTTCTCCAGTTTCTCAAACAAAATTACTTGGAGTGGTCACTGACCACAATATGAAATTCAACATACACATATCATAGACAAAAAAGTTCACAAAACTAGGAACTCTCTACAGAAATCGGCACTTTCTAAACAAATCTTCAAAGGCTACTATAGCAAAATTCTCACAAATATTAAGAAATCTGACCTAGCAAAACTTGCTATAATAAAATCACAAAGTTTGCTACAGAATCAAATTTCAGATCCCATCATTGTTTAGCTTTAAAAGAACTATCTTGGCTCGAAGTACCAAATTTACTTCCTTATTAATCATCTCACCTTTGCCCATCGAACACTAAATCAGCCAGAAAAAACACCAGTACTTCAAAATCTACTAATACACTACTTCAATATCAGGATATTGCATTCCACTAAAAAGTCCTTCTTAAATATATCCAAACCTAACAGTGCATCTGGAGTTCCACTTTACTCAAACTACATAGCCAAAACTTGAAATTCTTTGCCATTAAGTATCAGTACTACTAACACTTCCAACTTTAAAAAAACGTCTCAAATCATACCTAGCTGAATCCTGGACCTGCTCTTGCACAATCCCTAGATAGAAAATAGATGTCTTAAGGCGGCTAAAAGAACACAACCAGTTATTTTTGTATCTGAATAGTATACCCTACTATGCATACATATACTTAACTGGTTTCTTTTTTTACCTTCAATCACAGTACTGCTATTCTTTTTATTCCTACCTAGACTATATGATTGTATTAGTGAAATGTATAACATGTATTTTTCATTTGTGGTTGTATTTGACATTGAATTAACATTTATATCTGGACGCTGTATATGCATCATACTATTATTTATAAACGTGGAGCTTTTGTCCCTGGACCTCCACTGAAAAAGAACATTTTGTCCAGTAGAAGTTTCCCAGTAAACAAATATAAAATAAAATGGGCCCTGGCAACATCACCGGTTGCCTCCTAAACAGCTTAAAACATGACCTAGCAGCACCACTTGAGGCACTCCAACTATAGCCTCAAAACAGGCTACATGTCAGTTGAATGGAGGGCCACAACAGGTATCCCTTTTCATAATACTAGGTGTGTTTGTTGGATTGGTATTTGCTGCTGATAGCACACATCATACCTCCTAGTGTTTTATGCTGTCTTCTCAGCATAGAATGAGTGTTTTTTTTTTTCTTCTTGCTGATTTGTTGCACTTTTTGGCTGCTGTAGCACAGACTACATTCAGACTCAATGAATCTGGTTCTGTTTGTTAAACTGAGCACTAAACCAGGCTATCTTTTGTCGGAGAGGGCCCCTCTGCATCCTTTTGCCAGGAGTGCAGTTAGGACTCATCTGATTGAAGGCTGATGGCACAGGGCTCAGTTTTGAGATTTTTTTTTTTATTGGTTAAATTGTTTAATTCAGTTTGCTTACTGTTGCTGTACAAGCCACATGTTTGTGCTGGTTTTAACACAGCTCCACAGAGTTAGGCGACCAGCCATTGCTCTGCTGTGTTCATCTGTTTACGAGTAGCGCATCTCCATGCACCATTGCACACTACCGCACAATGGGGGTAACCATTGGCTATTATTGACACAAAAACTTCAGTATATAAATTTTCCCTTAGTAGCCACCCAAGATCCATCCCAGAAGTCCTTAAATTATGGTTAACTTATCAGAGAGCACCTCAGCTGCACTTCTGCCCCTTAAACAGTCCCACAAGCACCAAATCTGCAATATTCTCATACCATTTACAGAATCCCCACTAGAAGACCCTCTACAGAGCCTCCCGTTACTATACATCCTGTTTAGAGCATCCAGTTACACCACACCCCTCCACTTTCTCTCACCACTGTGAAAACAGGATTTAACCTAGCATTATAGGTGGTCAGTTTCCCTCCATTTCTCCTATCAGCCTGATTTACCTGGGTATCCTGAGGCAGTGTAGCAACTGCCTCATTGTACATGGACAACTCTCTACTTCTAAACTGACCAATTATAATTTATGAGAGCTGCATCAACACTAAGAATCTGGAATGCTTGGTCTCTCGTGAAGAGAACAGTAGCACTGAATAGGCTGTCAGCTCACATACTACACCTCCTACACAAACCATGTACTCAACACATAAATCATATGCAGAGGTACTCAACCAGAAATCTACCTAAACACCAGAGACCTTCCAAACACAAACATGCTACACCTAATACAGCACCTACAGCACTCAATATACATAGAAAGCACAAGCACCAGTGTTTCACCAAATAGGCCCCAATGGCAATGCACATCTAAACCAAATTTTTTTAGTCACAGGTAACTACATTGTGACACAGATGCCCCACTCAGCAGGATGGACAAGGAGAAGGTTTTGGTCGGTTGTCTATTGGGTACCAGGATACATCAGATCACTCATGCACTCAAGTCTCTCAACAAGTACTGTTATGACTCCATCATAGTTCATGTTGGTGTGAATGACTTAAGACGTACCTCATTGGACTATATGAAGAGACATGACAATTTACCAGAGACGGATTTCACCTGTCACCTCTAGGCTTTCAGTTATTGGCTAAGGCACTTGCCTCCCCCAGAGTGCCTTTTTTAGGCAATGTCTCAAGAACAAAATTTCCAACATGAAAATATCACTCGCAAATAAATTAAAGGTTATGCTGATAAATGCTAGCAGTTTAAACCAGAAATTGCACTCTCTGGAAGCACTCCACTCCCTGGAGGATGCTAACATCTATGCATTCACAGATACTTTGTTTAGGGCCGTAAAGAGTACTCTGGCCTTGCAAGGCTACAATGCCTCCACACTTTCAGAATGCAAAATGAACATGTGAGAACCAAAGGAGGAGTATCCATCTTCAAAGATAAATACACCTCTAGACTGGTTAGAAAGGAAAACTCCATGGAGTTACTCTAAGTTCAACTAATGTGGGTAAGACCCCCCCCCCCTTCAAGTCATCATTAGCTATAGGCCCACTTAAATAAACCAAGACACCCACAGTGTTTATTTGGACTTACTTGAGTCAAATTACAACCAAAGCCTCTAGTCATGGGTGATTCACACAATGTAACTAACGAAACGATCTTGTTAGGAGATGTCTACATCAGCTGGTTATCACTTACGTCTAACGCCCCTAGCTCTATCATCAACCTTCATAGCTTCTCACAAATAGGCACCTCCCCCACTCACTTCAATAAACCCAACACCTGCTCCATCATAGACTGGATACTCATATCTAACCCAATCCCATACCATCACCCTACACCACTACCTGATTCTATCAGTGCCCACTCTCCCATCCTCTTCCAAAGATTCACTTCTCACCTACCAAGGCAACGTAAATTAAAAGGGTCTACATTAGCTCAACAAAAAAGTACAGTTTTGTACCTACCATAAATGTAGATGTTCGAGGATTCCCTTGCTGCAGTCCTGACAATTGGGTATAGTCCGCGTCCCAGTCGGCCCGAATACCAGAGTATAAGGCTGACGTCGGTCATGGCGCCTTAGACTGACGTCAGTACGTCAGGGTACTAATGCGCATGACCGACGTCATTTCCTCAGTCTTTTCTTGCCCCAGATGTCAGAAGACCCAAAAAGACAAGTCCCAAAAACAACCTGCACCAAAAACATGTTCAATATAAATAGTAATATATACAAAAAAAATAAGCATGTAAACTCACCTACACAACCACCCTGAAACACAGAGGGGAAGGAGGGAGGGTAAATTGGACTGCAGCAAGGGAATCCTCGAACATCTACATTTATGGTAGGTACAAAACTGTACTATGTTCGTCTTCCCTTGCTGGAGTCCTGACAATTGGGTAGAATCCCAAAGCAGAGGTAAGGGAGGCTGGCAAATTATAAAGTAGCAGGAGCTGACAACATGCCTTGTAAAACAGCTGTGGCAAAACCAGCTCTAGTCTTAGAGTATATAGGCAGGTGATAATGCCTAGAGAAAGTATGCACTGAACTCCAAGTAGCTGCCTCCAGAATATCCTTAGTTGCCACCCCTTAGAAATGCTGTTGAAGTGGCAGTAGCCCTAGTGGAATGAGGCCTAATCCCAGCTGGAACCTCTTTGCCATGATGGGAATAACAAAATGCAATGCAAAAGCCAATCCACCTAGAAATAGTTTGTTTTGACACAGGCTTGCCCTGTGAACTTAAAGCAAAAGAAACAAGTAACTGCTGAGACTGCCTAAAATCTTTAGTCCTGCTCAAATAGTAACGCAATTGCCTGTGTACATCTAAAGTGTGTAAAATCTTTTCCCCTTTATTTTGAGGATCTGCAAAAAACGTAGGCAAATGAATAGTTTGGTTTAAAGCCACACTAGAAACCACCTTAGGCATAAAGGAAGGATTAGTGCGTAATGATACCCTGTCCTTATGGAAAATCAAGAAGGGCTCTACTGCCATAAGGGCCTGCAACTCAGACACCCTTCTTGCAGAAGTAATAGCCAACAGAAAAGCAGTCTTCCATGACAAATATTTCAATTCAGCAGTAGCTGCAGGCTCAAAAGGTTGTAGAGTAAGTTTTTCCAACACAAAATTGAGATCCCAAGCAGGAGTAGGAGCTCTCTGGGGGTCTTATATTCTTTGCCCCTCTAAGAAACTGCTTGAACAAAGGATGCGAAAACAAAGGTGGGTCACAATCATAGTGAGCTGAAATTGCTGCAGCATGAATCTTTATGGAAGAGAAAGACAAACCTTTGTCCAATAATTCAGTAAGATATTGAAGAGCCACACTCAAATTAGGCTCTGAAATCTCCAAATTCTTTGCTGTACTCCAAAATAAAAATCTCTTCCATTTTTCTGTACACTCTCCTAGTACTAGGCCGCCTAGCTTCCATAATCACATTTAAAACTTGTTGAGGAAGCTGAGACCTACCATGCTTCAACACAGAATATGCCAAGCCGTGAGATGAAGAGATTGAAGCTTGACATTGAGAATCAGAGCTATCAAAATCATCCTTGGCCTGTCCTGTCTGACCTTTAGTAATACAAGGCATAGACATGAATGTTTTTCCAACTGAAAGACAGAGCATCCACACATGAAGATCCAGTTTCCAGAGTTCTGTGCTCCTGGCAGAAAAAATCATTGCTTGCCTGCATAGAGGATAAGAATTTGTTGATGTACCACATGACAGTTGTGTTGTCTGTCAGAATCAACACCTGCCCTGGAACAACATCTCCTTCATGTTGATATGTAGATGCTGTAGTCTGGCAGGCCACTTGTCTTTGTTCCACCATTTATTTAGATGAGCTCCCCCAGTGTCCCGAGGAGGCATCTGTCGTTAAAATCTGACCTTGTTTAGGTGACATTCCTGAGCCCACCACAAGAATTCCTGTTGAAGGCAAGGTATTATTTGAATGACAGTGTCCAAATCTTGGCAGTGCTGTGTCCATACATTTTGAGATACCATTGCAGCTTCCTCATATGCAGTTTGGCATTGGGAAGCACCAGAATACAAGATGCCATGAACCCTAATGCTTGAAGGACTGTCCTTGCAGTCAGCACGGACTGATGAGATAGTTGATGGAAGTAAAGTGACAGACTCTTTTGTTTGTCCGGGGTTAAAAGGCCATCTGGGCTGCTGTATTCAGTCTCACACCCAGAAAGCACATGTCTTGAGAGGGTACTAGACTGGACTTTATTTCGTTCACAGAATACCCTAGGCATCTTAGCACTGCTATGACATATTCCAGATGCTGTAGAAGGTGTTCCTTTTCTTGAGCCAGAATCAGGCAGTCATCCAAGTAAGGATAAATTTGAATGCCTTGAAGCCTGAAGTAAGCTATCACTGGAGCCAGAACCTTTGTGAATACTCTGGGCGCAGTAGATAAGCCAAAGGGCAATGCAGAGAACTGATAATGAAAATCTCCAGTTCGAAACCGCAAATACTTTCTGCAACTTAGCCTTATGGGCACATGAAGGTAAGCTTCTTTGAGATCCAAAGTTACCATCCAGTGATCCTTGCCCAGCAGAGGTAACAGTTGCTGTAACGTCAACATCTTGAACTTGGGAATGTCCAGATAAGTGTTGAGGATAGATAAATCCAAAATTGGTCTCCACGTGTTCCCCTTCTTTGGTACTAGGAACAGGCGAGAATAAAATCCGAAGCCCCTTTCTGACACAGGGACTGGCTGAATAGCCCCTATCTGGAGTAACTGAGAAACTTGCTTGTGAGCCTCTTTTCTTTGTGGAGGAGGAACATCTGGCATGCCTTTGAAAGGGGGCATTGTGTGGAAATAAAATCTGTACCCGTGATGAATGATATCCAGCACCCATCTGTCTTGAGTGATTAAATCCCAATTTTCTTTGAAAAGAGACAATCTTCCTCCCAAAGGAGCTGCCAGACGAGAGTCCACTGGCAGCTGAAAAGGCAGGTCATTGGTTCTGCTTACGAAAGGACTGACCCCTGCCCTCACCAGAAGTCTGAGCAGGGGAACTGTCTGATCTAGGCCTAAACGAACCTTGAGCCCTACCCCTACCACGTCTAGACCTACCCCTAGTCTGGGAACCATAAGCAGGATATGTCCACCCCTTAGCAGGCCAATTTCTACTAAACTTCGGAGGCTGCACCTGCAAAAAATCTTTAACAGTCTGCATAGACTTAGCTTTGTCCTCCATTTTCTTTAAAACTGCTTCCACAGGCGGTCCAAACAACACATCAGACTGTAAAGGAGCATCCAAAATCCTGGTCTTAACATGCTCAGCTAAATTCTGATCCTTCAACCATGCATGTCTGCGAAGAACAGAACTAGTAGCAGCCACCCTCGAGGAGGCCTGAACAGCATCAAAACCACACTGCAAAGAATGCTTACCCACTTGTTCAGACACATGAACCAAATCCAGCAATTCTTTACACTCAATACCTTCCGCCAAAGCATCCACCTTAGATTTCAATTGTGAAAGGAGATAATTCTGATATTTCAGCATATGAAATTGACAATTCAACGCCTCATGGCTAGAGTGGAAGAAGTATATACTTTCTTACCCCACCTATCCAAAGCCCTTGCCTCTTTATCAGAGGGTACAGGATTTTTAACCACAGAAGCTTTAACACCTTTAGGCCCCTGAGAAACAGTTTCTGGGTCCGCCTGGGACTCTTAAACAAATACTTATGAGCTTCGGGCACCCTATAATACCTATCAGGCTTAACAGGAGCAGGAGGCAAGGAATCAGGGTTCAGAGAAGCCTCTGCAAAACATCCTCCACCACATTCAACACAGGAGGAATAGCTAAGGGCCTATGCTGGGGCAAAACAAGAATTCCCTAAGCCTTTTCTGGAGTCAGAGTAATCTTGGCCTTCCCATTTAAAGTGCTCCCTCATGGAGTGAAGAGTCTCTGAAAATGAAAAATCCTCAGGAGGAGAAGCTGAAGGAGTGGAATCATCCACATCAGAATCAGAATAAGTAGGAAACTCTTGCAAGTCTTCCACAGAAGACTCTGAAGCCTGTGAACACTGTTCAAAACTATCAAACTCCTGTTCCACCCTAGGCCTCTTATCAGGTGGGGGCATAGAACCTCTAATCAGAGTAATCAAATCTTCTGCCATTTTAAGCATATGTTTCTTAGGCACAGAGCCCGAAATGCTAGGAGAAGCCCCTACAGAAGCTGAACTTGGCCTTCCTCTAAAAGAAGCTTTGGCAACAGAAGGAGAGGCCCTAACTACCTTGGGAAGAGAGGGAAGAACAGTTACCTGGGAAGCCCCCTCAGCCTGGCCTACCTCCTGAGAGGGCACATCCTGTAACAGTAAAGTATCTGCCTGAGACTCCATAGAGACTCCTGGCAAAACCTCTGGCTCCCTGAGCCTTCAAAGGACCGGCGTCCGGGACTGCGGTTCCTCACCCTAGACTTCACTGTTTTGTCCTTGCGCTTATTAGATCAAGCAGGCCGGAGCATCCGGCGGCATAGTATAATTGCAACGCTTTCCAAACACTAACCTAGCACAATCAAGCCTCCTCTTAATAGTGCGCTTGTTAAATCTAGCACAAGAGCGGCAACCAACAACGTCGTGCTCAGGCCCTAAACAAGGTATACACAATGTATGATAATCCCTATGCGGTATCTGCTTCCCACAAGAAATACAGTTATTCACTTTTTCTGACATCCGGTTAAATACTGAGGCAAGAAAAAACCAAAATGTTCCCCAACGGGGTTACTTAGCCAACTCTGTATTCGGTCTGAAACTCCGGTTTCGGAAAATCTCAGAACGCCAACCTGCACTCGCAAAATTGCTTCTGCATCGGACCATGCGGCAAAAAAGACTGAGGAAATGACGTCGGTCATGCGCATTAGTACCCTGACGTACTGACGTCAGTCTAAGGCGCCATGACCGACGTCAGCCTTATACTCTGGTATTCGGGCCGACTGGGACGCGGACTATACCCAATTGTCAGGACTGCAGCAAGGGAAGACGAAGAACATCACATAAATGTTCGAATCTGTAAAGGTCGACCGTTATAGATCGAACATTTACGTGTTCGAAAATCTTTAAAAAAAAAAAAAAAAACTAAGTAATAAATACACAAACCCCCCCTACTTAAAATATGCCAACTCCAAGATCGCGCTACATAGTAGTGAAGGGAAAATTTCCCGTTTCTGCACTGTAGTGCACTGATGTGCGATCTCAGAGTTGGTATATTTAAGTAGCGGCGTGGGGGTGCAGGGGGGCTTGCCCCCCCTGCTAAAACCCTTTTCTTAATTTTTGTTTTCTTTATTTTGTTTTTATTACATTTTCGAACATTTATAATGTTCGATCTCTAAAGGTCGACCTTTAGAGATTCGAACATTTAAATGTTCGTTGATGTAATATAGACCCAATTAAAATACTGCCATAGCCGATCAAACTTCAGCCCTGACACTTTAAATAGCACAGTCACTTCTATTAACTGATCCTTCCTATCAGATTTATCACAAAGATGCAGTGCAAAAATTTAATATTTTTTTAAGCACCCTTAACTCTCTCACTCCTTAGAAAAAGAGTTAAATCCCTACTCTCTCCCTTGCTATCCCCATCTACTCGTGCTTTCATGCAAAAATTACTCTGCCTGGAAACTCTTGACTAAAACAAAATCTTTCATCCATCTTCAAACCTACAAAGAACTATGTAACCTCACCAAAAAAACAAATTACTCTTGACAAGAAAAATGTTTTATCTCATCCTCCAAACAACGCATCGTAATAACATATGAAAATTTTTGAACTCTAACAAAATCCTGCTCCCTGGTAACCCTTCAGCCCCAAACCCTTGTCCTATTAACACCCCCACTGAAACCCCTACCATATACATTTCCCATTTCATTGACTATCAGCAAACACAAACCCTTAGCTCCCCAAGCCCCACAGATCCCTCCACTCCATCTAAGCAGATCCCAAACTCCCACACCCACTCAGACCCCTTCTCTCCTGCAAACAATAACTCCTTTACTTTGCAACCAGTTTCTACTAGCTATATAAATCATCTTCTCCTCAAGCTCAAGCCTTGCTCTCCTTCCATGGACAACCTTCCTTTCTTCCTCAAACTACCAGGAGAGAAGTAGCTGGCCTGGAGGATGAAATGGTTTATGGACTTGAAGGAGATTTTGGTTTGTGGATCGGAGTTGGCGGTTGAGGTTATAGGGTTTTAAGGATGTAGCTAGAGAAGGGCAGTTTGCTGGTTTGTAGATAAGTTTGTGGGCAGTGGTGAGTTGTAGGTAACTAAGGTAGTTGGGGAGTTCAAGCCAACTGGGGGCGAGGAGGGAGTGGCAGTGGTGGAAAGAGTTTTTAGAATTGGTTGCAAATTTGCAGATTTTGTGGTAGCAGGATTCAAGGTTGTTTCTTAAGCTGATGTGTATGTTTGTGAACAGGGGCACCATACATTAGGGAGGGGAGGGGAGAAAGAAAGTAGATGCTAGGGTTTGACGGGTAGAGGTGCGGAGGAAGTGGTTGTGTCTACAGAGAAGACCTAACGTTTGGTGAGTTTTTTTTGATTGCGGATGTGTGTCAAATTTTAGGTCTTCATCTATGATGATACCGAGAAGTTTAGTGGTGGGGACTATTTCAAGGGGAGTGTTGTTCTGGCTTTGTATGGTGAAAGAGGTTTTATTGATAGTTGAGTTTTTGCTGGGGCAGAAGATAAAGAAGTTATGTCTTACCATAACGTTCCATCTGTATTGTTGATACTCGTTTAGTCATTACGCATGGGTATCGGTTCTGACCTCGGAACAGAGCCAGACATTTTCCAAGCTCGCATCAGCTTCAAACTCTCGAGCTAAATTCTTACCCACAATTACCCACTCCCTGTTACCTCAGATTGAGTTTGCAAGTCAAAGAAGATAGAGGCTACCTCTGGTCAAATAACCTAAGAGAACCGGATGGTTAGATCCACTAGAAACCACAGGAGGGGGAAGGAGGGAGGGTCGTAATGACTGAACGAGGATCAACAATACAGATGGAACATTATGGTAAGACATAACTTCTTTATCTGATATTGTTAATCCTCGTTCATTCCTTATGCATGGGACAGAGTCCCCAGCTAAGCTCTCATGGAAGGACATTCCTGAGCACCATAGAACCGAAGGATGCTCTTCCACTGAAGGCCAAGTCCAATTTGTAATGATTGCTGAAGGTATGAGGCGTAGCCCAAGTTGCAGCTGCACAGATGTCATGTAAGGAAGCTCTGGCATGGAAGGCAGCAGACGTTGCCACCAACCTTGTTGAATGAGCTTTCATAGTAGTAGGCAACGAGATATTGCGTTGTGTATAAATGAAGGTCACACAGTCCTTCAACCATCTAGCTAATGTGACCTTAGCAACAGCAGATCCTAATCTAGGTCCAGAAAAGGCCAAAAATAACTGGTCAGATTTACAAAAGGGTTTAGTCCTGTTTAAGTAAAAATGGATTTGCCTGTGGATATCTAGGGTATGTAGGCAATACTACTGGCAATTCAATGGCTTGATTAATGGAGATTTCAGAGATCACTTTAGGCAGAAATGATGGATTACTTCTCAGAGACACTCTGTCTCTATGAAAAATCAAGTATGGATTCTTGATACATAAAGCTTGAAGCTCAGAAATACATCTGGCAGAAGTAATGGCGACCAAAAACAAGGTTTTCCATTACAAATACTTGATGTCGCAAGAAGAGGCTGGTTCGAAAGGTGACATTGTCAGAGCTTGTAGAACTAATGATAAATCCCATGGTTGAACAGGTTCTCTAAAAGGTGGCTTCAGATGATTCACACCTTTTATGAAGGTGTTGCACAATTTGTGGGGCATAAGAGAGGAATCTTGGACACCCTCATAAAAATTAGAAATTGCAGCCAAATGAACTCTGATGGTAGAGGCCGATAGACCCGATTGAAAAAGGTCGGCCAGATGGTCTAGTATTATTGACACTGGTGCTGAAAAGGGGTCTACTATCTTTCAGCCAACAGGTAAATCTTTTCCACTTGCTCAGATAAGTAATTCTAGTTGAAGACTTATGAGATGCAATGAGAATATCACGTACTGGTAAAGAAAGATCATTCTGCCTGGCAATCAAGGGAATTGGAGTAGCCAAGCCGTGAGCTTCAGGCTGTTCAAGTTGGGATGAATCAAGTTCTGTGGATGTGAGATCAACTCCGGGGTTGGATGGAGAATCCATGGTCGATATAGTAAGTGAGGCCAAAGGAAGGTGAACCAAATCTGTCGAGGCCAATATGGTGCTATGAGGATCACCTTGCTCTTCAACCGACGGGCTTTCTTCAGAAACTGGGGAATGAGGGGAAAGGGTGGAAATGCATAAAGAAGACCCGAGGGCCAATTGTGGACTAGAGCGTCCCTGGGTGACTGTCCCAGAGGGGGAATCAGGGCGAAGTAGTTGCTGCATTTGTAGTTGGTCGGGGATGCAAAGAGATCGCAGCAAGGACAGCCCCAGCGGTGGAAGGGATTCAGGGACCACTCATGAGTTTGAAGAATGCACCTGCCGAGTCTGTCTGCTATCACGATGGAACTCCCGGGAATGTGCGTTGCTAGAAGAAAATGGTTAGTAGCCATCACCCATTGCCATATCCTCATGGCCTCTTGACAAAGGGGGTAAGATTTGGTTCCACCTTGCTTGTTGATGTTCCAGACCATCGACATGTTGTCTGATTGAATCGCAATTGTCCCAGACAGCAGCAGGGGATGGAATGCTTGGAACGCCAGAAGCACCACCCTCAGCTCTAGAACATTTATATGCAGATGGACCTCCAGTTCAGACCAAGTGCCTTGGACTGTCTGTCCCTGACATAGCCCCCCCCCACCACCACATCAGGGAGGTGTCCGTTGTCACTGTGGCCTTGTGTTGCTGGGGGGAGAAGGGGTGAGACCATTGTGACAGATTGTGTGTCATTCACCAATTTAAATCCTGTTTGCACCTGTGGGTTACTCGAATCATGGCTGAAAGAGGATGCTGAAAAGGATTCCATTGGGTGAGCAATAGCCATTGTAGAAGCCACATGTGAAACCTGGCCAGGGGAACAATGGTGATGGAGGCTGCCATGGAACCCAACAGCTGTAGAACCAAGTGAGCCGTGGATTTTTCCCTTGAAAGGACTGGAATCAGTTGTTGCTTTATCCTTAGAATTCTGCGCTCTGGAACAGTAGCTCTGCAGTTTTTTGTGTCCAAGATAACCCCTATGAATTCTGTCGACTGAGATGGGGTGAGATTGGATTTTTGCCAGTTTATGGTTATGACTAGCCTTTGAGCAGAGAGGAGAGAGTATGCCAGGGCTTTTTCCAGTAGATGTCTGGTGGGGGTGGAAATGAGCCGGTCTTCTAGGTATGGAAACACTTGGAATTCTTGAAGTCACAAGTGAGCTGTGACAACTGCCATGCACTTTGTGAACACTCTGGGGGCTGTAGAGAGGCCGAAGGGCAGTACTCTGAACTGGTAGTGACTGGCTCCCGCACGGAAGCGCAGAAATATTCTTGATGGCCTGTCCACTTTTATGTGGTAGTACGCATCTTGACGATCTATCGAGCACATCCAATCGCCTTTTTCCAAAAGCGGGAGAATAGACTGTATTGTGACCATGCAGAATTTTTGTACTCTCACAAAAGTACAGCTGTGTACACTTACCATAAATGTAGATGTTTGAGTGTATTCACTGTTCCAGTCATTAAATTTGGGTAATCTGCTGGCAGGCTGCCCTCAGTCGGCCTGAATTCCAAAGTCTTGGGTCCTGCGTAGGTTGCTGTCTCCTCTTCCATTACGTCAGGTCGTCAGGGGTATAAAACAAGCAGCCGACACCATTTTCTTTAGTTTTTCTTGGCCCAGATGTCAGGTGCCCCCAAAAAGGTAGCAAAAACATATATATATAAAAACTATATATACATGCATCAATATAAACTTTACCTTCATCTACAAGCAAATACACCACATAGGTTGTAGAAGATAGAGAAGGAAAGATAAACTCCAGAATTAAAGGGTGATGGCGGGCAGGTAACCTGGACTGCAACAGTGAATACACTTGAACATCTACATTTATGGTAAGTGTATACAACTTTACTATGTTCTTCGTGTTTCACTGTTGCAGTCATTACATTTGGGTAGAATTCCAAAGCTATGGTTGGGAGGCTGGAGCTAAACAACATTAGGTGCGGCTATAAGGCCCTGACTAAGCCTGCCCTGGACTTAAGAGTAGAGAAGCAAATGATAATGCTTTGTAAATGTGTGAACAGAACTCCAAGTAGCATCCTCTAGAATGTCTTTGGCTGGTACTCCTCTGAGAAAGGCTGCTGAAGTAGCTGCAGCTCTGGTGGAATGAGACCCAATGCCCTTGGGCACAGGTTTGCCATGGTGTAAGTAGCAGAAACAAATGCAGTGGCTTATCCACTTTGAAACAGACTGCTCTGAAATAGCCTTTCCTTCTGATCCTGCAGCATATGTCACTAGTAATTGCTCAGTTTTTCTTAGAGCTTTAGTCCTGCTCAAGTAGAATCTTAGCTGTATGTGTACATCCAAGGAATGCAGAATTCTCTCCCCCTTTTTCTGCGGATTTGGCTAAAAGGTTGGCAGATGAATAGTTTGGTTAAGAGCCACACTGGAAACCACCTTAGGCATGAATGTTGGATTTGTCCTCAGAGACACCCTGTCTGGGTAAAATATGATAAAAGGCTCCCCATCCATGAGGGCCTGTAGCTCTGAGACTCTTCTTGCTGAAGTGATTGCTAGTAGCAGAGCTGTTTTCCATGATAAGAACTTTATATCAACAGTAGCAGCTGGTTGAAATGGAGGCAGGGTTAGCTTTTCCAATACATAATTGAGGTCCCATGCAGGTATTGCTGATCTTCTAGGAGGCCTTAAAATTTTGGCTCCTCTAAGATACTGCTTTAGTAAAGGATGAGAAAAGATTGGTGGCTCTGTATTGTAATGAACCGAAATGGCAGAGGCATGGATTTTAATATTTTAATTGATGAGAAAGATAGGCCTTTGTCAGGCATCTCAGTCAAGTATTGTAATATAGGAGGAATACTTGGTTCTGCTGCATCAGTTCCTTGTGCTTGATTCCAACCATTTATCAGCATAAGATTTTCTAGTACTAGGCCTTCTGGCTTCCAAAATGACATCCATCACAGCTTTACTGAGAGGTGTTGTTTGTATAACTACACGATCAGCCATGCTGCCAGGTTCAGTGTCTGGAGTTGATTGTGCAGGATCCGATTGTTTTGCTGGGACACTAGTTGAGGTCTTTGAGGTAAGGTCCAAGCTGGGTATTGAGACAAGTTCCTTTGGATTGGGTACCAGTATTGGCAGGGCCAGTCCAGGGCAATTAGTATAATCTTTGGTTTCTCGTCTGACTTTTAGTAGGACCTTAGGAAGAAGAGGCAGAGGAGGAAAGGCGTAAACTAATAGGTTTTTCCAATTGAAGGATAGGGCGCCCACTTTCCATGCTTGTCTGTGATAAGTCCTTGTGCAGAATCTTTTCAATTGATAATTTTGAGGAGAGGCAAATAGATCTATGTCTGGGCTCCCCCATTTCTTTGTTATGCTGAAGACTTGTGGATCTAGTTTCCACTCGTGAGGGTCCATAAAGTTTCTGCTTAAATCATCTGCCAGAGTATTTTGTTTTCCTGGCAGGAATTGAGCTTGAAGATGTATTTGGTAAGTCAAAGCTGTGTCCCACTGTGCCATGGCTAATCTGCAAAGGGGGTATGAGTGCGTGACCCCTTGCATGTTTATATACCACATAACCGTGGTGTTGTCCGTCTTTATCAGTAGTTGTCCTGGATGAAGTAAGTCCTTGAAGGCTGTCAGGGCATTTTGAATCGCTAGCATCTCTTTTTGGTTGATATGTAGATGCATTTGTTTTGGGGTCCATATGCCCTGAATGCATCTTCTCACCATGTGGGCCCCCCAGGCATAATCTGATGCGTCTGTTAAGGTTTGGCTGGCAGGGGGCTAGAGTGAAGGCCCGTCCCATGTTTTGGCGATATGCCTTTGCCCACCATAGAAACTCCTGTTGTAGGCAGGGAATGAGAGGAATCATTGTTTCCAGACTGACAATGTTGACTCCATAAACTTTTTAGGTACCACTGAAGTTTCTTCATATGCAGTCTTGCATATGGAATCAGTAGGATGCAGGATGCCATGAAGCCCAAAGCCTGCAGAGTTTGTCTTGCAGGTAACTGGGTTTTTGTTGCCATCAGTTTGAAGTAAGTAGTCAGTTGCCTTTGTTTGTCTGGCGTGAGGTAAGCCATCTGGGCAGTTGTATTCAAGCTTGCACCCAGGAATTTTATATTTTGAGAGAGTACCAGTTGTGATTTCTTTTTGTTTATTGTGTACCCTAGGCATGTTAGAAGCCTTTTCACAAACACCAGGTGCTGAAGAAGAATGTCCTTGTTCTCTGCTTGAATGAGGCAGTCGTCCAACTAAGGATATATTTGTATACGTCTTTGTCTGCAAAAAGCTATTACTGGTGCCAGGCACTTTGTAAAGACCTTGGGCGCAGTAGATAAGCCAAAGGGCAGTGCAGAGAATTGGTAATGCATTAAGCCAGCCTTGAATCGGAGGTATCTCCTGCACGATTGCCTTATTGAGGCATGCAGGTATGTCTCTTTTAGGTCTAATGTCACCAGCCAAGCATTCTTGCCCAGCATGGGCAGAAGCTGCTGCAAAGTCAGCGTTTTGAATTTTGGAATGTCCAGGTATGTGTTCAAAATCGATAAATTCAGTATTGGCTGCCAGGCCTTGTCCTTTCTGGGTACCAGGAACAGTCTTGAGTAAAAACCTTGTCCTTTTTCCTGTTCTGGTACTGGCTGAATGGCCCCCATATCCTTGAGGGACGTAACCTGTTTCTGTGCCTCTGCCCATTGATTTTTTGGCAGATCTGGCCAACTGTTTGCCACTGGCAGAGTATGGAAATGGAATCTGTATCTCTGTGATACTATGTTTAAAACCCACTTGTCCTGGGTTATTAACTGCCAAATTTGAGCAAAAAGTGCTAATTTTCCCCCTAAGGGTGCTGCCAAAATGTAAGAGCTCGGTGAAGGCAGAGGGAAGTCATTGGGACTGTTTTCTGTAGGTTTGCGCTTTATCTCCTCCAGATTTGGAGGTAGAAGCACCCCATTGCTTTGACCTGTATGAATCTTGTGCCTGGTATCTGGAACCCTTAGGGCATCTGGATTTGCCCCTTTGAGCTCTGTCTGACACAGGAAAGGACCAATTTTTTGTAGGCCAGTGTCTACTGAATCTTGGTGGCTGCACTTGTAAGAAGTCTTTTACAGTTTGCATAGACTTAGCTTTGTCTTCCCTTTTCTTTAAAACCTCTTCTGCCTTAATACCAAACAGAGTATCATGCTGTAAAGGGGCATCCAGTAATTAGCTTTAACATGATCAGGCAAATTTTGATCTTTTAGCCAGGCATGCCTTCTAATCACAGATCCAGTAACTGCGGCCCTGCAGGAGGCCTCTAAGGAATTAAAACCACATTGCAAAGTATGTTTTCCAACCTGTTCAGCTGCATGCAATAATTCCTGCAATTCTTTATTTTCTGCACATTCAGAAATCATCATTTTCTGTTTCAGCAATCCCATAACATGTTGATACTTGAGCATATGAAACTGGCAGTTTAAGGCCCTAATTGCCAAGGTTGCAGATGTATAAACCTTTTTTCCCCATCTATCCAGTGCCCTTGAATCTCTGTCAGAGGAGGTAGGATTTTTTGCTGTTGAGGCCTTAACTCCCTTTGGACCCTGTGAAATAGTTTGAGGATCAGCAGCAGGGTTTTTAAATAAAAATTTGTGAGAGTCAGGGACCCTGTAATATCTGTCAGGTTTGCTGGGGGCCAGAGGTAAGGAGTCAGGGGTCAAGCTTGACTCCGAAAACACACCATCCACAATGTCTAAAACAGGGGGTATTGCTAAAAGGCCTGTGCTGAGGGAGAAGGAAATCCCTGAGCCTCTTTCTTGATTCTGAGAAATCTTGACTCTCCCAGTGAAAATGCTCCCTCAAAGTATGCAAGGTTTCTCCAAATGAATAATCCTCAGGAGGTGATGCAGATGGTATAGAATCCTCTGCATAAGAATCCTCATAGGGAGGTATAGATAATTCCTGATCAGAAGAGGAATCAGAAGAAATTGAAACCTGATCTGAATATTCATAATCAGTGTCTTGCCTAGGCCTCTTATCAGGAGGGGGATGGGAACCCCTGATCAAGGTAATAAGGTCTTCAGCCATTTTGATCATCTGTTTTTTAGGCATAGAGGCCTGTGCACATGGCTCATGCGTCAATTTTTTTAGTTTTAAAAGTTGCTTTTGTCTTCGGTTTTGCAGCTGTCGTCAGTTTGATATAAAAATGTTGAGGCCTGAATACACCCTCAGAAGCCGGTGCCTGCTCAACGGCTCTGGACCCATCCGAGGGAGATACATGAGTATCTTGCGGCGTGCCGGACTCCACATGGGTCTCGGTAGGGGCCTGCAACTCGAAAGTAGCGGGTATCAGGGGATGTGAAAGCACCTCACTGTGTACCGGCGAACCGGCGACTGGCTTTGGAGAAGCTTCATCGTCTGTTTTGGACCTCGACTGTCTGTCTCTGTCCTTTTCTTTGCATTTTTTATGTATTTTTTATGCTATCCGACAACATTTCTAGATAGTTAAATCCATTTCCAAAATACTTTGAGGCAAAAATATATCGACGCTTAATAGTGTTTTGGTTAAATCTAGCACAAAACGGACAGCCAGGCACGTTGTGATCAGGGCCTAGGCAAGGAATACAGTATAAATGGAAATCCTTGAGGTATTTGCTTCCCACAAGTAATACAATTATTAACATTTTCTGACATTGGTATGGAGCAAGAAAAAAGTTTCCCCAATGGGGTACTTAGCTTTAGTGAAGACTTCGGTTCTGAAACTCAAACATTTCAGGAGTCGGCCGACCGGCACTTGCGAAATGCTTCTGCTTCGGGCACTGCGCTGCAACAAAGACTAAAGGAAATGGCATCGGCTGCTTGTTTTATACCCCTGACGACCTGACATCATGCAAGAAGAGACAGCAACTGACACAGGACCCAAGACTTTGGAATTCAGGCCGACTGAGGGCAACCTGCCAGCAGATTACCTAAATGTAATGACTACAACAGTGAAACACGAGGAACATCTTGTTCAATACACTGAGATCCAAAATTGGTCTCCAGTCCCCGGTTTTCTTTGGCAGCAAAAATAGTCTCGAGTAGAATCCAGATCATATCTCATCTGGAGGGACTATTTGGATGACTCTCTTTCTTAGCAGCTTTTCTATCTCTAGTGCTGCTTCTTTCCTTTGACTGGGTGGAACGTCGGGAAGGTTTTTTGAAGGGGCAGAACAAAGATCGAAGGGGATATGATAACCTCTGGTTATAATCCTTTCTACCCAAGAATCGGTGGTGATGGTTAGCCAGGCAGAAGGGTACAAGGAGAAACGTCACCCAACCACCTCCAGAGGAAAGGAGCTGGGCCGCTCTTCAGGAGCACTGGTAGGATTGACCAGGGAAAGAATCCCTGGAACCCTGGTTATGTGGACCCCCTCTGCCCCAAAAGGAGAATCTTCCCTGTGAGTTTCCCCCTCTGCCTCTGGGGGAGAACTCAGCCTGTGTGTCATGGAAAGGACCCTGACATTTCTTGAACCATATCTTCCCACTCTTTTGGTTTCGGAAGAAAGCACGATGAGGGGAAGAATAATGGACACCTACGGCAGAAAGGGTCTTACCATCCTGTTCACATCTGGCCAGTGTGCTTTTAACTTTGGGCCCAAACAACGAGGAGGCCTCAATGGGAGCATTAAGAAAGGAAGCCTTAAAGGGTTCTGCGAAATTGCACAAGCGCATCCAGGTGTGTCGTCTCAAGACTGCAGCTGAACCTGCTGCTCTAGCTGCTCCTTCTGATGCATGAGATATCAGTCACACAGAGGAGTTAGACATAGATTAAATGGTGGCCAGCTGAGAGGCCACTTTGTCACGGACCTCAGACATGGCACCAGCCAGGGTTTCAGAGAGCTCAGAAATCAGATCCCTTTGAAGCCTGGTAAAGTGTGCCATATAATTCAGGGACCTGATAGTAAAGGTCGCTGAATCAAAGGTGCGCTTCCCTATCCTGTACAGGGCCTGCGACTCTTTGTTAGGCTGATGGACAGTCTGACTTTCTTCTTCTGCCAGATCCTTTTTTGTTGTGGCCGCCACCACCAAAGCTCCACAGGAAGACCTTTGGACCAATGGGGATCTGAAGCAGGAGGGGACAAAATCTTATCTGGCCTCTGGGGAATAGCTTCGACGGTATCAGGAACCTTACAAGCATGCTGCACGATGAGCCGACAAGTTCATCGGCAGGTGGAGTAACCGAGGAGGTAGGGGGCTGGACACGAAAGGCCTGCAGGAACACAGATTCCTCAGAGGTCAGATTAGAGGACTACCAGTCACCTCTCTGTTTCAGGATTTTGAGGATATCACCAAAGGATACCCCAGAGGGTGACCGGGGGGATCCTTCCCCTCATCGAAATCTGTGTCTTCAGTGAGGGACTCCTCTGTGGAGTCCATGTACTTCCTCTTACACAAACTTTTCCGGTGGACCTCCTCAGTGGGAGAAGCTGGAGAAGACAGCAGAAAAGGGGATTCCTGTGGGAATATGTCCTGAGGCCCTTGCACCCGGTGTCCGCTAGGTGTGACTTGTGAAACCAGTGTACCAGAGGACGGCGGAGGTATAGACAGTCCAGTATCGCCAGCAGCAGCAAAAGCCTTCTCCATCAGTTGGAAGGCTGATCCAGCTGAAGAGGAGTGCATGTCTAGGACAGGGGTCACCCCCTACCCTAAGTGGCTCAGCCTGCCGACCCGGAGTCCCTGGATGGCTGTGGAGCAGCAAACTATGCGTGTCATAACGGACATCCTGGGTCATAGCAAAACTTTCCTGCCATGAAGGCAACTGCGGTTCCTTAGTGAGATCCATAAAGGGGACTGCAGAAGGGGAAGACTGTGCTATATCCATGGACTTCAAAGGCAATGAAGGAGGAGAATAAGAAGGGGTTTTTGGAGACGGGTGATCACCTCCCAAGGAAGCATAGTTCCTGAGGGGTGGGATACCTCTGGCCAAGAGCACCTGATCCACAAGATGCAACACATGTTCGGAAAGGCTTCTAGTGGACCTCACGGAGACTGAGGGAGAAACAGGCCTGTCCACAGAAGAGGCAAACTTGGTGCCCATCTCACACATCTGCACCAAGGACATTGGTGCCGAGAGAGGCTGGACTACAGGTGTCTGCACCGAAGAAGTCATCGATGCCGAGGTCATGGTCTGCAGCGACACAGGGATCGGTGCAGAAGTGGTTGCCAGTACTGAAGCTGGAACTGACAAAACTGGAGTCAACAATAAAGGTGTCGGTTCCAAGGAAGATCTCGGAGCCGACATGGTCGAGGTCTGGGCCAACTGAACAGTTGGTGCCAATACAGTGTTAATAGTCAGAACCGAGGAGCCCCTTGGTGCCGTTACAGTGAAGGCTGCAGGGTAAGATGGAGTCCAGATCACTAATGGAGCCGAAGGTCTGGGCACCAAAAGCACTAGGGTTGACTGAGTGAGCTCCGGAGCTGAAACTTTAGCCTTTTTAGGTTTTGGTTGGCGGGAGTCCCCAGCCGGGGACAAAGGCAAAGATTTAGCCTTAGTAGGAACATCCAAAATTTTATTATGGGCTCTAGGAGGGGTTGAGGCCTCCGACCCAGAAATAGCCTCTGAAAAGGGAGATTTAAGAAGTCCCTTCAGTAACAGCTTGTTTTTCCTTTCCAACAAGGTTCTATTCGAAAAGTTCTCACAAACAGTACAGGGTGGGTCAACAGACAAATGGGACACTCCCAAACAATAAACATACAAAGAGTGTGCATCAAAAATAGGTAGTTTGTACCACAATCAGAGCACTGCTTAAACCCCAGACTACCTTTCTTATCTGCCATGACAGCAAATTAATTAATAGAAAAGGTACCAGCAATGGTACAAGAGAATACCCGAAGGTATGAAAAAAGGGGAAAGGATTACCAATGATGGTAAAAAGAGAATACCTCGCGGTAAAAGTGATAAAGAAAAGAGCAGAAAAACCTGAAGAAATTATGTACGCTAGATGCAATAGCGTAACAGACAATGAAATATAAACTTTTCTGACAGAAAAGTAATCTGAAAGATTATTAAACAACAAATAACTGTACTTAGCTCAAGAGAAGTAGCTTGACACGACCGAATGGCAACGCGGCAAACAAAATCTGGGGTAACAGGGAGAGGGGAATTGTGGGTAAGAGTTTAGCTCGAGAGTTTGAAGCTGAAGCAAGCTTGGAAAGTCGGCTCGGTTCAGAGGTCGGAACAGATACCCATGCGTAAGGAATGAACGAGGATTAACAATATCAGATCATTAGTTTTGTTTTATTTACATTCAGGGCTAGGTGGTTGGATTGCATCCAGATTTCTGTTTTGGAGAAGGCTAATTGTGTTTTTACTAGAAGCTCGGCGGGAGAGAAAGCTGAGCAGATGATGGTCGAGTCATCTGCATATTGGATGACAGATGAGTCTGAGACACAGTGGTGAAAGTTGTTAATAAATAAATAAATAGGTTAAAGAGTAGTGGGCCAAGAACGTAGCCTTGAGGGACACCTGTGGGTGTAGGAAGGAGGAGGTGGAAGTTTTTCATTGGACTACTTATTGGCGGTTGGACAGGTAGCTGGAAAAACAATCTAGAGAGGGGGGAAGAGAGGTGTAGAGTAGAGAATTGTGATATGAGAAGGGTGTGGGAGATGGTGTCAAAGATTTTTGACAGATCAAGGAATAATGTAGATACAAATTTGCCTGAGTCATGTTCTTGGTTGATGGTTTCTAGAAAGGAAAGAAGGGCAGTCATGGTGGAGTGACCAGGACGGAAACTGTGTTGGGTAGGGGAGAGGAGATTGTTTTGGGTTAGGTGGATCATTAGTTTAGGACAGTTTTTTCAAGAATCTTAGACGGAGGGAAAAGGATGGCGATGGGCCTGAAGTTGGTGGTGTCAGTATTATTACTGCCTTTGTGGAGGGGGATGATGAAGGTGTGGCGCCAGATGGATGGGATGTATGATTCTTGTATGGATCTATTTATTTATAAGTATGGCGATGGGGAAGGTGATGCTGTCTGAAGATAGATTGAGGAATGTAGGAGGAAGATTGTCAGGTGCATTGCAGCAGGGCTCGAGTTTGAGGAGTCTTTTTATTGTGCTTGTGGGAATGGGCTTAAGGAAGAAGGGTGAGGAGGGGTTTAACTGGTTGGAGAGGGGGTTTTGGAGTGAGGTGTTGTGGTTAGGGGAGGGAGATGGGAAGGAGTTGGATAGTTTGGCTATACAGTCTATGAAGAAGGAATTGAATTGAAAGGCAGTGTCAAGGTCAGAGAAGGTGGGATTGGGACAGGCATTTTCTTTATTACCAGGGTTTAATATAGATGTGATGGAGTCCCAGAATTTTTTTGGGTTTGTTGAGTGCAGAGACTGAAGTTTGGAATAGTGAGCTTTGCAGTCTTTGATAATTAGCTTTTTGGTGGCGTTCCAGAGTTGTTTAAATTCTACTACGAGGGAGCTTGGGTTTTTTTTTTTTTTTGATACTGCTTCCATTTTTTGTCCCTTTGTTGCATGGTGAGTTTGATTTCTTTAGATAACCACGGGCATGGATTAGATTTGATGCATTTGGTTCTTAGGGGGGCTTGCTAGTTAAGGAGGGTCAGGAACGAGTCGTTGAAATGAGAGGCAGCGTCATCTAGAAAGAGAATTTTTAGAGGGGTCCAGTGGATGCACTTAAGGCATTCTGAGAAGATTTGAGGATTGAAAGATGACAGGTTGCGGGTTTGAATGTAGTGGTGTTGTTTTTGTAGGGGAGTTGGGAGCCGGTCAGTGAAGGCAGGTAAGTGATCACTGAGAGGATCTGGTAATACACCGGATTTGGTGATGAGACCTGGATGTGTTTGTAAGGATCCAGTCAATGATGGTACCTGAGGTACCATCTTTATTTGGTCTGGTAGGTGAGTGGCTTAGTTGGGAGAAGTTGTACAGGTTGATAGTACGGGAAGGGGCATCCGAGTTGAAGGTGGACCAATTGATGTTGGTGTCACCAAGGATATAGTTTTCGCTATTTATGTGGGAGGATATCCAGGATAGTATGTTCAAGAGTTTTGATGTTACCACCAGGGGGAATATAGAGAGCAGCGATACATATGGATTCGTGGTTGTTAATTTTTAGTAGTGCTATTGTTAGTTCAGCGTTGCCAAAGGTTGGAATTGAATTGGTGCAGGGGGTTATTGTATGGGAGGTGGGCTAGATTATAGCTACTCCACCTCCTTTTTTGTAGGGACGTTCATTGCGAATCCTTTGGTAACCCGGTGGTAGGATTTCATAATCTTTTATGTAGGGTTTGAGCCAGGTTTCTGACATGGCGGTTATGTCGGGGTGGTTGTTGGAGAGCCATGGGTGGAGATTAGGGATTTTGTTTCTAATGCTTTGGGCATTGAGTGCAGTGATGCAAAGGGACTTAGGTTTTGTGGGTTGAGAGGATGGTTTAGTTGCATTAGTGCTGGAGGTTGGTCTGGGGTTGGGGTGCACATCTCCAGCCAGTGAGAGAGAGATGTGAGGGAGGAGTAGAGAGAGGTAGACAGGAGGGAATAGGTGGTAAGGTTGATGTGGGAGTATTGATTTTTTGGAGTGACAGTTTTGAGGAGGGTGTAGGGGAGAGGGGTACTTTAGGTTTGTATAGATAAATAGTGTTGTAGTTATAGAGTTCGTGTGAGATACAAGAGTAAGAGGGGGAGTGAGCATGGTTGTATGATGCAGTGGAGTGTGTAAGTGAGGTGAGGTAGGGGTTGGGAAGTTGTGCGAGATAGGACAGAGAGGAAAGAGAGATAAGTAGAGTTACTGAAATAGATGTGGGAGTTGATGAGAAGAACACTGTAGGAGGGGTTTCAGAGTTTGAGGAAAGTGTAGGATTTTTATTGGTGGGAGGAGTTTCAAATGGCCCTGATTGTGGTTGGATTGGAGTGAGGTGAGGAGGAGTTAGAGGATGTATAAAAGTTCAGATAGTGGGGACAGGTGAGATTTGGGGGCAGGGTAGGGGAGCGGAGTGAGCTAGCAGGGTGAACGGAGCAGGCAGAGCCAACTGGGTGCGACTGTCCAGAAAAAATAATCAGTGACGAAGTTGGAGAGAAGCTACAGCCAGGGAGTACTTTTTAACAGTGTAAGACTTTCTAATCTAAACACTTGTAGAGTATAGATATTTATCAGAGGGGAAAAAAATGAGAATGAGATGGACGAGTCTACAGGTTCTCTAGCATTGGGCAGTGAGAAAATGTTAAATAAGTGAGTAATTACGGAGGCTGGCAAGAATTTTTTATTTTGTTTTGCAGGTTTTTGATTACGTTTACTTTATATTAAACTTTGCAAATTATGTTCAATGGGTGAATGTTGCCACTTAGTGGCAAAAGGAAGGTTGTACACTGAACATGCAAGGTTCGCAGAGACTGGAAATTTAAAACAGAGGTTTGAGTAGAGGTGGTTACGGGAGTAGTAAGTTAACTTGGAACGGGGAATAAATGGCAACGGACTGCGGTAGGCTATCGCACTCACTGGGGGTAGATTGCGGCTCAAGTTTGTAAATCAGTTACAGCAGTATTGTAGAAAAAGAGTCTTTATAGCTACATACACCGAGCTTTCTTTGCAGGAGGGTAAATTACAGTCCTTGAAATAGGTAGTATAGACTGATCCTGGGGCGCAGGCTATTCAGAACGTCTTCACAGTTAAAGGGAGGAATTCCTGTTTGGTAAATCAATACAGGGAGCACCCGAGGGAGCAAGCTGAAAAAGATATTAGAGAAAAAACTCAGTAATTATGGGGCAAGATACTAACCTACAAGCCTCTCTCCATTCCAAACTGGAATCCACCTACCACAAAGTTGCAAGATTTACTGCTATCCATACCTCAAAGACACACCACTTCCAATCCCTCAATCTCAACACTGGCTAGAGTTCCGCCACCAACTTCTCTACTCCCACCTCCTTATGACTCATTTTATCTTAAACAAACCCTTTGCCTGTCCCATCTCCCCAGTTATCTCAGACTATATCCCTTCCAGAACTCTCAGAAGTTCTGACCAACAACTGCTGGAAATTTACAAATTCCAAAGTCTATAGGCCATAACTTCTACAACTACACACCCACCCTAGCCTGGAACAAACTACCCTTGTACATCAGAAATATAGCCTATGCACAAAAATTCAAAAAAGCATTAAAACATCTGCTTCAGACCTGGACTTGTCACTGTAGTAAGTCTAACACAAATCACCCTCCCTAATTCCATTTCTCTCTCCCAATCTATCTGCTCCACTATCATTTTACTAGTATCTACCATACCCTCCTTATTAGTCTGAATAATAGTCATTATTCTCATAGCTACCAACTTTTAGTACAATTCTCTAAACTTCTAAACCTAGACACAGCACTATGTGGTCTCTCATCCTACCAGCCTTGTCAAAACATAACTACCTCCTACTTCTCACAAATTCTTATACATAATTACTTGCTTGACTGTGAACTATTAAACCCCATCTGTACTCCTATTCCATATGGTTGCATGCTTTTGTGAATTTAATCTAATTGTATATTTTCATTATGCCTGTGAGTACCTTTCCTTTTCTGTACAGCTCAATTATATGACATACTACCCTAAACACTTTGTATATATAATTTTCTTTCTATGAACTATATAACTTGTAATTATGCATTTTTTTTCTTTGTGAGCTTAAGAATAATTACCATGCGACTGTTTCTTCTGTGGAGCTTTTCTCCCCAGGCCTCCGCTGAAAAAGGACACTAGCTCAGTCAGACTTTCCCAGTCAACACATGTCAAAAAATAAATAAAATTACATTTTAACTATCCCTCCATTGACTGGGAAACTTGTACAAGTACCAACATGCGCACACAAAGGTTCCTGAACTTTGTTAACAGTAATGCATTGGAACAAATAGTATGCAACCCCACAAGAGGCTCAAATATTCTCACTCTGGTCCTCACCAATATGCATGACCATTGCGCCACCACAAGTATAGGACCCTCACTGGTTAAATCTGATCACAGATCAGTCACATTTAAAGTAGTTATAACATCTGAACCCCTCTTAGGTGAAATCTGGCTAAGAAAATTCCACCAAAGCTAATTATACCCTCATAAGGGATGGCAAAATATCCAAACTTCTGTTCCCACAGATGTCATTGACAACTATACTAAGGTATACACAAATGCCTTGTACAAACACCTATACAAATGTATCAATACAGTTGTAGCTGATAGGATCAAAAGAAGACACCCCCCCCCCCCCCAAGAAAAAACCAAGCCTTCCTAGTGGACATCTAGCATTAATAAGTTAGACAAGAGGGAGAGGTTGCTGCCCAAGAATAAAACAGAGAGGCCCCAGCACCGGGAGAACATCCTCCTCTGCTTGAACAAAGACAACTTGTAAAATCCTCTAAAGCAACTTTGAAAATAAATTTAGCAACCATATCTAAGGAGAACCAATAAGGCATTCTTCAGCTATATCCATAACCTAAACTAGCTGTGGATGGCATCACACACACATGGATCCTGTGAAAATAGCTAACCTATTAGCAGACAGGTTTGGCAAAACTTTCACCCCTCCCCATTACAAACATTCCACAAAGTATTTCCTCTACATCCCCTCCACCTTGCATCTCTAACGAGCAAGTCACTAATACTTTCTCCAAAGCCAAAAACACAGCCCCTGTGGGAACAGATGGCATCCCAGGTTGCATTTTAAATGGTCTAAAATGAGAAGTTATGTACCTACCATAACGTTCCATGTTAGTTGTCTTCTCTCGCCTTCTTTCTTGCTGGATGGGTTCGGAGCCGAGCCACTTACTAAAACTCGAGAGCTAATTTTACCGGCTCGAGGCAACCCTATATCCCATGATGCTAGGCGATAACGACCCAGATCTCATTTGGTAGCTAAGGAAAAATTATGCAATATAGTCCTCCATCTGGAGAGGAGGAGGAAAAGGGGAATAATCCCGCCAAAGTGACCAATCTAATCTAGTGACACTAGTAAGCTATTTAGCTGGAAGTGCTAGATCAGGACTCTTCAAGGAAGAGGAACAATCTTCTTGGTCTGTCCAGGCTAGGGGGATGGTGGGCGGGACGCAAGAAAGAAGGAGAGAGAAGACAACTAACATGGAACGTTATGGTAGGTACATAACTTCTCAAAGTTAAGTTGTCAATCTCGCCTTCATTCTTGCTGGATGGGACCGCGTCCCTAGCACCTTTATCCTGGGTGGCTCAATGGAACAGACTCTTGAGAACGGTGGAACCAAAATTTGCCCTGTTTCTGGAGGCCAAGTCCAATTTGTAATGCGAAACAAAGGTATGAGGAGAGGCCCATGTGGCTGCTGCACAAATAGTGTCTATTGGTAGTCTAGCCTGAAAAGCTGTAGATGTAGCTAGTGCTCTAGTTGAATGGGCTTTTGGCCTAGAAGTCAACTCTCTACCTCTGAGTTGATAAATGCATGTAATCACAGAAGACAGCCACCTAGATAGGGTTACCTTGGATACCGGAAGGCCTTTCCTGTTCTCTGCATACGATAAAGACAGTTGATCAGATTTCCTAATTTGTTTGGTTCTGTCCAAATAATATCGGAGCTGGCGATGAACATCCAGATAATGTAGGTTTTGCTCTGCTCTATTAGTATAATTTGGGAAAAAAACTGGGAGATCAATAGATTGATTTAAGTTAGTCTGCGACGCCACTTTGGGTAAGAAAGACGGATTAGTCCTTAGAGAAACTCTGTCTTTGTGGAAGATTAAGTAGGGAGGACGAATGCAGAGGGCATGAAGCTCAGATACTCTCCTAGCAGAAGTAATGGCGACTAGGAAGAGTGTCTTCCAGGAAAGAAATTTCAATGAACAGGAAGCCGCAGGTTCAAAGGGGGGAAGAATCAAGGATGTTAAGACTAAATTTAGATCCCACTGTGGTGGAGGGTCTTTAATCGGCGGCTTAAGTAAAAATACACCTCTAAGGAATGCTTTGCAAAGCTTATGGGACATGATGTTGCGGTCCGACAAGCCTATATGAAAATTTGAAATGGCTGCCAACTGAACTTTTACTGTGGAGGAAGAAGATCCTGAGTGAAAAATTTCAGCTAGGAAGTCCAAGACCGAATGAATCGGAGCAGTAAAGGGATCTATATTCCTAGCTTTTGCCCAGAAGGAGAAACATTGCCATTTACTAGTGTAAATCCTTCTGGTGGAAGATTTAAGGGAAGCTACTATGATATCCCGGACGGGATTAGAAATCATAGGAAGCCTGGCTAGGGACGGAAGTGGAGCAACCAAGCAGTGAGGTTGAGAGAGGGTATGGATTGGTGCAGCTGCCCCGTTTGGTGGGTCAGAAGATCTGGAACCGGGTCCAGATGCCATGGCTGTACTAAAAGATAACGATGCAGGAACGGAAACCATATCTGTCGCGGCCAATAAGGGGCAATGAGAATCATCTTGGCTCTCAACGCGGTTGCTTTCTGAATTACTTGTGGTATTAGAGGAAAAGGTGGAAAGGCATAGAGAAGTCCCCGGGGCCAATCTTGGACTAGAGCGTCTCTGGGGGGATGGCCTGGGAAGGGGAAAGAGGGTGAAGAAGTCGGGGCATTTGCTGTTTTGAGGCGTAGCAAAAAGATTGCAGCAAGGAAGGCCTCACTTCTGAAAAATCTCTTCCGTCACAGATTGTTTGAGAGACCACTCGTGAGGCATGAGAATAGCTCTGCTCAGTCTGTCCGCTATGATGTTGGACTTCCCGGGGATATGCGTTGCTATCAGAAACCGCTGAGAAGAGATTGCCCACTGCCAAAGTCTGAGTGCCTCTCGACACAGGGGATAAGACTTGGTTCCGCCCTGCTTGTTGATATACCACACTACGTACATATTGTCCGTTTGGATTGCAATAGTCCCCAGGGGAAGAGAGTCGTGGAGGGCTTGCAACGTTAAAAGCATTGCTCTCATCTCCAGGACATTTATATGCAGGTGGCATTCGAAAGGTTGCCAAGTGCCATGGACCATCCTGCCCTGATAATGCCCCCCCACCCGATCAGGGAGGCGTCCGATGTAACCGTGGTGACCGGGGCAGGAGGAACAAAGGGTCTGCCTTGATGGACTTGAGGGGACAATATCCACCAGGACAGACGCCTTTTGCAAGCTGGAGTTATCATGATCCTGTGATGCATAGGGAGTCGTTGAAAAGACCACTGGGCGAAAAGCATCCACTGTAGGAGACGCATGTAAAAGCGGGCAAGGGGAAGAAGTGTTATGGCGGCCGCCATAAGACCCAGTACTTTCAGGGCATACCTCGCCTGAATTTTGTCACTCTGAAGAAGAACATGGATGTGGTTTTGAATATCTAAGATCCTCTGATCTGTTAACTTTGCTGAAAGTTGTACAGTGTCCAAATTGGCGCCTATAAAGGTAATAGACTGACAAGGCGACAAGGCAGATTTTTCGAAATTTATAGAGATTCCTAGCCCTCTGCAAATGTGAATGGTGTAATCTCTGGCTTGGAGAAGTTGATGCCTGGTGGTGGCAGTGAGGAGCCAGTCGTCTAGATATGGAAACACCTGGAATCCTTGACGTCTCAGATGAGCCATAACCGCTGCCATACATTTGGTGAACACTCTGGGGGCTGTAGTGAGCCCAAAGGGCAGGGCTCTGAATTGGTAGTGACTGGCCCCAGCCGAAAGCGGAGAAACCTTCTGGAGCGCCTGTGAATTTTGATGTGATAGTACGCATCCTGAAGGTCCACCGAGCACATCCAATTGTCCTTGCCCAGAAAGGGTAGAATGGACTGTAGCGTGACCATCCGGAATCTTGTTCTCTTTACAAACTTGTTTAGTTTGCTGAGATCTAATATTGGTCTCCAGTCCCCTGTCTTTTTGGTACTAAAAAGAACCTTGAGTAGATTCCGGATCCTAGTTGGTCTGCTGGGACTGGCTGGATGGCTCTTTTTGCTAGCAGTTTTGATATCTCTGGTACTGCTAGTTCCCTTAGACCGGGTGGAACGTCTGGAAGGGTTCCCTTTTGCTGAATTGGGGTTTGGATAAAGGGAATTTTGTAACCCTCGGATATGATCGACTGTACCCATTTGTCTTGAGTAAGGGAAAGCCAGGCTTTTGAGTACAGCGACAATCTTCCCCCAACTGCCTCAGAAGGTGGACAATCGGGCAACATCTCAGGGATGCTGGAAGGGTTTGTCAGAGAGAGGCTCCCTGCTACCCTGATTCTGCGGACCCACTCTGCCCTTAGGGCGGTGTCTGTTGTTGTTACCCCCTCTGCCTCTGGGGTTAAACTGACCTCGTGCGTCAGGCGTGACTCCTTGAGATTTGCGGAACCACATTTTCCCTCCCTTCTGACCCTTTGGGTAAGGTCTTGAAGGGGTGGAGAAACGGACTCCTACGGCAGAAAGAGTCTTGCCATCTTGTTCGCATCTGGTCAAGGTGTCTTTCACTTGAGGTCCGAACAAGGTCGAACCATCAAAAGGAGAACTTGTGAAGGACGCCTTGAAGGAGTCTGCAAAATTACAAAGCCGCATCCAGGCATGACGCCTTAATGCCACTCTTGTGCCTGCGGCCCTACTCGCTCCATCGGCTGCATATGAAATAAGCCTCATGGAGGAGTTAACAACAGAGTTTAGGGTTCCTAGCTATGAGTTAATTTTATCCTGGGACCCAGCAGCTGACGGATCCTGTAAAACATCTCCCAACTCTTTGAGAACATCTCTCTGAAGGCGGGTGAAGTGACACAAGTAGTTCAGCGACCACATGGCAAAGGTCGCTGAAGAAAACATCTGCTTACCGTACCTATCCATAGTCCTGGAATCCTTGTTAGGAGGATGGATAGGTACTGAAGGATAAGCTAGTTCCTTCTTGGTGGCTGCAGCCACCACCATGGCATCAACCGGGACACCTTTTGTCAAAAATCGCCTATCAGGTGGGGCCGTAAAGAATTTAGAAGGCCTCCGAGGAGTGGGTTCCACCAAATCCGGGGCCGTCCACGCCTTCCAAGCCACCACGTCCATAAGAGGGTCGAAAGGCGAAGACACCCAGGAGGTGGAGGGTCGAGAACCAAATGCCTCCAGGTAAACCGACTCGTCCTTGGTAGGATTAAGGGAAGGCCAGTTCCCCCTCTGCTTAAGGATTTCAAGGATGTCTGAGAGAGACATCCTCAGAGGGGGACCTTGGGGATCCCTCCCACTCATCCAAGTCGGTATCGGATGTAATAGACTCGGGGGAGTCTAGATGTTTCCTCTTACATTTCCTCTTACGCGGAGGCTCACCTGACAGGTCAGGAGAAGCCTCGGAAGAGAAAGATATTCCCAGTGGGGAAACCTGAGGTGTTGGATCTCTGGGCCCGGGAGCAAGAGAGTGAGAAGACATGTCAGCAGGCACTGTAGTGGGAGAAGCTGATGGAACTGACCGTTGACTACGCCCTGGGGCTAGCACACTCATCACCTCAAAGGCTCCTCCATTAGAGAGGCCAGAGGGCTCCCGCTCCGAAGAGATAGGAACCCCAGGCCGCACTGACAGGGATGGCTCCGAGGCCGATGTCGGGGCAGAGCTCACCAGCGCCGAAGCTCCAAGAGGGAGAACGGGGTCGGACAAGGGTCCGATGCCACTCGCCCCCTCGGAGCCGGTGAGAGAGACCAGATGCCCGGATCCCTCCAATGAAGGGCATCAAGGAGGAGATCGGAGCAGAGGACGACGGAGCCGAAGGGGGAGGTATCGGCTCTGACGCCACAACAGTCACGGCTCCAAGGAGCTCCGGCTCCGAACTCTGTAGGAGAGTCGAAGGAGGAATAATAGGTGGATGTGTAATAGCTACCCGTCTGATGAGGCGGGCTATGGAGCATTTCGGCCAATGGCTGAGACTTTAATAGCCTACTCACCACTCTCTCAAGGTCATGGTCAGAAAGCCTGGACGACCGAGAAGATCGGCTCCGATGGCTCCGCTCCGAGAGCAGGGGTGATCTCGGAGCCGAATGGATAGACTCCAATGAAGGGGATCTTGACCTCTTTCTGGAGGTGGGTGGAGAAGGAGCCGAGGATACGTCTGCTCCAGCCGGAGCCGACAGTGAATGCAAAGATTCAGCGGTATCGGCGCTGAGTGGAGCCGATACTGGAAGCTGTGACACAGAAGGATCAGCTCCGGCTGGAGCCGATCTTGTCACAGAAGGCGAGCCAGTAGCCGATGACTTGGAAGTCGGAGCCGACGGCTTTGCTGGCTTCGAGGGCTTCCCCGGAGCAGACTTAGTCGGGGAGCTCTCAAGCTTTAATAAGCCACTCAATATTAGTTTGTTTCTGCGCGCCTGCAGGACTCTTGGGCTGAATGTGTGGCACACAGAACAAGAGCTCTGCAGGTGCAGTGGTCCCAGGCAGTAAACACAAGAAGTGTGACAGTCTGTCAGAGACATTTTCTGACAGCACGAGTCACACTTCTTGAAGCCTGAGACCTTTGTGTCCTTCGACATAACAGTGTCGAGGGAGCACCAAGTAAAAAAACACACACAAACACCCAATCCAAATATAAAAAATAAAACAGGGATACTAACACACCCAAACACTACACAGAATCCCTGACAAGAATTAGGAAAGGGGCAGGCTTAAGGCCTAACCTAGGGGAAGGGATAAATAACTGGGATAAGGGGAACAGGGTTTAAAATTTAACCGTTACCAGTTAACACAATAAAAGGAGTGGAACTAAGACAAAGGGTAGTGACTAAAAGTCTGAAAATTGACAACTTACCAAGAGCCGGTAAAAACGCACCTCGCAAGCGAAAGCGGCAAACGAGATATGGGTAGTTATCGCCTAGCATCATGGGATATAGGGTTGCCTCGAGCCGGTAAAATTAGCTCTCGAGCTTTAGTAAGTGGCCGAGTTGGAGCCGAGGATCGGCTCCAAACCCATCCAGCAAGAATGAAGGCGAGATTGACAACTTAACATCATGAGTTAGCAACTCCATTAGGTCCTCTCAACCACAGCCTGAGTACTGGTTTTGTCTCTGCTGAAGAGCAAACAGCAACAGTCAACCTCCTTCATAAAGGGGGTACAGCAACAGACCCTGGGAACTACAGACCCATAAGCCTAACCAGCCTTATCTGTAAGGCCACAGAACGAATCATTGTGGACCTTATAAATAAGGATATAGGTGATCTCCAAACCCTTGATCTGACACAGTTTGGTTTTGCAAAGGCAAGTCATGCATGTTAAACCTGGTGAACAACTTCAAAAATACCAGAGCCATAGACTAAGGCAAATCTGTGCATACAGCCTACCTTGATTTAGCCAAAGCCTTCGACACAATCCCACATTCGGGCATCACTGAAAACTCTCCCAGTTGACTATCAACCTTTTTGTCAGATAGGTTGCTAACTGGCTCACTGACAGATCACACTCAAAGTTGGGGACTTTATCTCAACCAGTAGATCTGTCACCAGTGGAGTTCCACAGGGGTCACTGCTGGGCCCCCTAATGTTTGGAATATACCTCTAAGAAGTTCAGGCCAGAATAGAGGGGCTGTGGCTGACCAAGTTTGCTGATGTCTGCAAATTAGGTGCAATCACTGAATCCCCAAACAATATCAATATGCTTCAAAAGGGATTTACACAAACCAATGATTAGTGCCAAAGCCATGCACTCGAATTCAATGCAAAAAATGCATCATCATCCCCTTTGGTAAAAATGATACCCCTGCAGACTATCATATAAATAATACCATAAGTAACAACTCAGCAGTGAGGGCTTGGGAATGCAAGTTGACTGCAGCCTAAACTTTGACCACCATTTGTTTATTGTAGTAAGGAAGGCATTCTGTGTTGCAAACCTCATTAGCAAAGGCATTGGCTCAAGAATGAAAGATGTCATAACACCCCTGTAGTCGACCCTCATCAGGTCAATAATAGAGTACAATGCTCCATTTGGTATCTATCTTAACAGGCACCTGCAGCAACTTGAGACCTCTGAGATTTCGAACCAAGAAAATTCAGGGTTTCAAGCACATGTCATACATTGACAGACTGAAGTTACTGTCAATGTATTCAGTGTACAGACTACTTAGAGGAGACGTGTGCCTGCCCTACAGAGCGATCTCGGATTAAAATGTAATGGAAATGCTGCACATCTGCAAGTCAAATGGGGCAAGGGTCACCGGTCCATGGACCTTAACCTGGCTTGCAACATAAGTAGGACCTGCTAGAAAGATGGATATGTCTCTCAGGTTGCCACTCTTCTGGAATAAGCTACCAGTTCACATCAAACAAAGCCTCTCTATGACCCCGTTTAAGTATAGTCTGGATGACTGGATGGGAAACAGTAAATTCCTGCCAGGGATTTTCCCCATGACCTTCCTAGATATGGGCAGTCATTGCCATCTAAGATCTTGAGTTTAGGCAAGATCCTTCATATTCAGTTTAGTTAGTATGATATTGGGCACACACAGCTAGGCTTATAAAGACTTTCAGGTCAATAGCCCAGTAATCACCTATGAACCTATAAGGGTGGACCATCAACTGACCCCAAGAAAGTACAGTTGTGTACACTTACCATAAATGTAGATGTTAGAGTGTATTCACTGCCGCAGTCATCACTTTTGGGTTATCTGCTTGCAGTAGCCCTCAGTCAGCCTGATTAGCAAAGTCTTGGGTCCTGCGTCGGTTGCTGTCCCTTCTTCCAGGACGTCAGGTCATCAGGGGTATAAAACATGCAGCCAACCCCATTACATCACTTTTTCTTGCCCCAGATGTCAGGTGCCCCCTTAATGGGAACCAATTAAATCTATAAATATACAAGGTTACAGCTCCAACAAAAAAGCAAATACACCAAAAAGCTTTTGAAGATAGTAGAGGTATATCCAAAAAAGAAAAAGAAGGGGGCTGGAAGGAGGGTAACCAGGACTGCAACAGTGAATACACTCAAACATCTACATTTATGGTAAGTGTACACAACTGTACTATGTTCTTCGTGTTTCACTGTTGCAGTCATCACTTTTGGGTAGATTCCCAAAGCTAAAGATGGGATGAGAAATTTAAATAGTATAAGGACCAGCTAAAAGGCCCTGCAAGACTGCAGTGGCAAAACCAGCTCTGGATTTAGAGAAAATTGGCAGATGGTAATGCTTGGTGAAAGTATGTACAGAACTCCAAGTAGCAGCTTCTAGGATGTCCCTGGTAGGGATGCCTCTGAGAAAGGCTGTAGAGGTAGATGCAGCCCTGGTAGAGTGGAGTTTGATCCCTGTGGGATAGGTTTTCCATGGTGTTTGTAGCAAAAAAGAATGCAATGGCCTATCCATTTGGAAATGGTTTGCTTTGAAATAGCCTTCCCCTCTGCCCCTGCAGCAAATGTCACCAGCAGTTGATCAGATTTCCTTTGAGGTTTAGTTCTGTCCAAGTAGAATCTAAGTTGTCTGTGCACATCTAAGGAGTGCAGAATCCATTCCCCTTTGTTCTGTGGATTAGGAAAGAAGGTTGGCAAATGTATGGACTGATTAAGGGCCACACTGGATACTATCTTGGGCATGAAGGAGGGATTGGTCCTGAGGGACACCCTGTCTGCATAAAAGATGATGAAAGGCTCCACTGCCATGAGGGTCTGTAATTCAGATACCCTTCTTGCTGAAGTGATTCCTAAAAGAAAAGCTGTTTTCCAAGAAAGGAATTTTAAGTACACAGTGGCAGCTGGCTCAAAAGGAGGAAGGGTGAGCTTTTGCAATACAAAGTTGAGGTCCTAGGCTGAAGTTGGAGCTCTCCTAGGTGGTCATAGATTTTTGGCCCGTCTGAGAAACTGCTTAAGCAGTGGATGAGAGACGAGGGGTGGTTCTGTGTTTTGATGAAGGAGAAAGACAGGCCCTTATGAAGCATCTCAGTTAAGTATTGTAAGATCTGAGGTAAATTGGGCATTGTTGTGCTCATCCCTTGAGATTGGTTCCAGGCACAGAATCTTTTCCATTTCTCAGCATAAGACTTTCTGGTACTAGGCCTCCTTACCTCTAAAATTATATCCATCACTGGTTTATTGAGGGATGGTAAAGGAGAAATTATGTAATTAGCCAGGCTGCTAGATTCAGTGTTTGAAGTTGAGGATGCAGAATTTGGTTCTCCTGCTGAGACAATAGAGTAGGAGTCCGAGGCAGGTGCCATGGGGCCCACAGTGAAACACTGCGCAAGAGGGGGTACCAGTGTTGGCTTGGCCAGTCTGGTGCAATCAAAATCATCCTTGTTTTTTCTTGTTTGATCCTTAGTAGTACTTTGGAGAGCAGAGGCAGAGGAGGAAAGGCATAAACTGATAGGTTCTTCCAGCTGAAGGACAGAGCATCCACTTTCCAAGCTTGTTTGTGGGGAGTTCTTGTGCAGAACTTGTCCAACTGATAGTTTTAGGGGGAGGCAAACAGGTCTATATCTGGGTTCCCCCATTTGCTTGTCAACATGTTGAAAATCCTTGGTTTCAGTTTCCACTCGTGTGGGTCCATGAGGTTTCTGCTTAGTTCTTCTGCCAGTGTATTTAGTTTTCTTGGTAGGAAATGAGCTTGTAAATGTACCTGATAACTCAGGGCTGTGTTCCACAATGCCATGGCTAGTCTGCAGAGAGGGTAAGAATGTGTACCCCCCTGCTTGTTTATGTACCACATAACAGTGGTGTTGTCCGTCTTTATCATTAATTGTCCTGGAAGAATGTGGTCCTTGAAGGCTGTCAGAGCATTCTGTACAGCTAGCATTTCTTTCTGATTGATATGCAAGTGCATTTGACTTGGGTTCTATTTGCCATGAATGCACTTCCCTGCCAAGTGGGCCCCCCATGCATAGTCTGATGAGTCTATTGTTAAGGTTTGGGCGGCAGGGGGTAGTGTGAATGGTAGTCCTCTGTTTTGGTGGCAGGCCTCTGCCCACCAAAGGAACTCTAGGCGTAGGCAAGGTATGATAGGAATCATTGCCTCCAGATCCTGTGAATGTTGACACCATAGGCTTTTGAGATACCATTACAGTTTCCTCATATGCAGCCTTGCATATGGAATTAGAAGAATGCAGGCGGCCATGAACCCCAAGGCTTCCAGTATTTGCCTTGCAGATAACTGGGTTTTTGTGGCCACTTGTTTGAAGTAGGTTGTCAAATGAATCCGTTTCTCTGGCGTGAGGAAAGCCATCTGGGAAGTTGTATTCAAGCTTGCTCCCAGGAATATAATTTGTAGACAGGGTACCAGTTGTGATTTTTTTTCATTTATGGTGTACCCCAGACAAGTCAGTACCCTTTGAACAAAGGCCAGATGATTCAAAAGTATGCCCTGTCTTTCTGCCTGAATTAGACAATCATCCAGATATGGGTATATTTGAATATTTCTTTGCCTGCAGAATGCAATGACCGGAGCTAGGCACTTTATGAATACCCTGGGCACAGTAGATAAGCCAAAGGGCAGTGCAGAGAACTGATAGTGCATGTAGCCTGCTTTGAAGCATAGGTATTTTCTGCAAGACTCCCTGATAGGGATGTGCAGGTATGCTTCTTTTAAGTCTAGTGTTGCCAACCATGCATCTTTGCCTAGCATAGGAAGCAGCTGGTGAAGAGTCAGCATCTTGAATTTTGGAATCACCAGAAGGGTATTTAGAGAAGAAAGGTCTAGGATAGGACGCCATGTACTGCCTTTTCTGGGTACAAGGAAAAGTCTCGAACAGAACCCTTGTCCCTTTTCCTCTTCTGGTACCAAGTGAAGAGCCCCCATGCTTAAGAGAGAGCGTACTTGATTTTGGGCCTCTGCCCAATGATTTGGGGGTAGATCTGGCCACCCGCTTGGTGTTGGTAAGGTGTGGAAGTGAAATCTGTATCCTTGGGACACTATATTTAAAACCCATTTGTCCTGGGTAATGAGTTCCCAGTTTTTGGCCTGCAGACCAATCTTTCCGCCTAAAGGAGCATTCAGCTGGGAAGTGCTTGGAAGTTTTAGAAGCAAGTCATTGAGACTGTTTTCCATAGGGGGGGGGGGGAGTACTCCCTGATTTGGGTGATGAAACCCCTCACTGCTTAGTCTTGTGTGTCCCCTGGGACTGAAAACTGGGGTTTCTGCTATGTCTGCGTTTGGCTTGAGAAGAACTTGAAGAGGCTGGAAAGGACCAATTCTTAGAGGGCCAGTGCCTACTAAATCTAGGAGGATGAACTTGTAAGACATATTTAACAGTTTGCATAGATTTAGCTTTATCTTCCATCTTTTTAAGAACTTCCTCAGCCTTGTTGCCAAACAGGTAGTCCTGATTTAAGGGAGCATCCAACAATTTAGCTTTAACATGATCAAGTAAACATTGCTCCTTAAGCCAAGCATGCCTTCTGAGCACAGAACCAGTAACAGCAGCCCTGCAAGAGGCCTCTAAAGAATCAAATCCACATTGAAAAGTATGTTTTCCAACCTGTTCAGCAGAATGCATTAAATCCTGTAATTCTTTATGTTCCGTACAGTCAGGAATCAACATCATTTTCTGTTTAAGCAATCCAATAACATGTTCTTGATACTTTAACATATGAAACTGGCAGTTTAAAGCCCTAATGGCCAAGGTTGCAGAAGTGTAACCTTCTTACACCATCTATCCAGCGCCCTGGAATCTCTATCAGAAGGGGTAGTACCCTGTGAAATATTCTCTGGATCCGCAACAGGATTTTTAAAAAGGAACTTGTGCGAATCAGGAACCCTGTAATATCGATCAGGTTTTCTGGGAGCAGGAGGCAAGGAATCAGGGGCCAAACTAGATTCCAAAAAAGCATCAACAATGTCTAGTACTGGAGGAATAGCTAAAGGCCTATGCTGAGGCAGGAGTAAGAAATCCCTAAGCCTCTTTTTTGAATCAGAAAAATCTTGGCTTTCCCAGTGGAAATGCTCCCTTAGAGTATGTAAGGTTTCACCAAAAGAAAAATCCTCTGGAGGGGAAGCAGAGGGGATAGAGTCCTCTGCATCAGAATCCTCATAAGTAGATAAGGGCAAATACAGATCATCAGAAGAATCAGAAAAATCAGAATCATCATAAGATTCATAAACAACTTCAGTCCTAGGTCTCTTATAAGGGGGAGGCTGGCTTCCCCTGATTAGAGTGTTAAGATCTTCAGCCATTCTTATCATTTGTTTTTTAGGCATAAAGGCCTGAGCATGCAGCCTGGACGTAGTTTTTTTTAGGCATGGTTCGAGATTTAGGCCTAAAAGAAGAAGGAGGCATCGGTTTAATATGCAAGTCAATAGACCTGAATACACCCTCAGAAGCCGGTGCCTGCACAGTGGCTCCAGACCCATCCAAGGTACAGACATCCGCAGGTTCCATAACTGAAGCATCTTGCGGCATACCGGACCCCGAATGGGTCTCAGTAGAGGCCTGTGAATCAGAAGTAGCGGGTATCAGGGGCAGCAAATGCGCCTCACTGAGTACCAGCGAACTGGTGACTGGCTTAGAAGTGTCGTCTGCATTTTTTCGGAAACCGAGAACCAAAATATTTTGAGGTGAAAATAAACCGACGACGGATAGTGCGCTGATTAAATAAAGCAGAAAACCGACAGCACAGTACATTGTGGTCAGGGCCTAGGCAAGGAATACAGTACGAATGAAAATCCTTATGAGGTATTTGCTTTCCACAAGTAATGCAATTATTAACTTTTACTGACATCAGTAAGGAGCAAGAAAAAGTTTCCCCAATGGGGTACTTAGCTTTAGTTGAAGACGTCGGTTCTGAAACTCGAAAACAAAAATTACGGGAGTCGGCCGACTGGCACTTGTGAACTGCTTCTGCTTCGGGCACCGCACAGCAAGAAAGACTGATGTAATGGCGTCGGCTGCATGTTTTAAACCCCTGACGACCTGACGTCATGGAAGAAGGGACAGCAACTGATGCAGGACCCAAGACTTTGTTAATCAGGCTGACTGAGGGCTACTGCAAGCAGATAACCCAAAAGTGATGGCTGCAACAGTGAAACACGAAGAACATCTACAGGCTCATCAGCCTAACCAGTCTAATATGCAAAGCCATGGAACGGATTATCATGGAAATAATCAACATGGACATTAGTGACTTAGAGGTACTGGACCCATCCCAGTTTGGCTTTAAGGGAAGGTCTTGCCTACTTAACCTGGTAGACTTTGGGAGGGTCACCATGACTATGGACAAGGGGGAAAATGGTGCATGCTGCCTACCTGACCTGGCCAAGGCATTTGATACAATATCCCACTCAGGTTTTGTTGGCAATCTCTCACAACTAGGCATAAATTCCTACATAACTTGCTGGATTGCCAGCTGGCTCACATATAGGACCCAAGAAGTCAGGACTGGAGACCACCTCAACCAAGAGACCGGTCACCAGCTGATTACCTCAGGGCTCTTTGCTGAGCCTGCTCCTGTTTGGGATCTCCTTCTTGGAAGTCAAGGTTAATGACAAAGGCCTCTGGCTCACCAAGTTCACAGATGACTGTAAATTGGGAGATATCATAAGGGTCTAACACAACCAAATAGTGTGAAAGCCAGGGAATAAAGTTCAATGCAAAGAAATACATTATAGTGCCTTTTGGTAAAATGTCCCCCAGACTAATTAATCCCTCGATAAAACATTCCTAAGAGTTGACCTAATAGTTAGGGATCTGGGAACATATGTAAACAGCAATCTGGCATTCGACCAACATGTAGCCAAGATAGTAAGTAAATCATTCTATGTTGCCCATCTCATAAGCAAGGGTACAGCATCCAGGTCCAAGGATGTAATGGTACCACTCTACTGAACCTTTAACATTGAGTACAATGCCCCCTTTAGCATATAGCTAGCTAGGCACTTGCAACAGCTGGAATGTCCTAAAATGTTCCTCACCAAGAAAATCCAGTGTATGAAAACCTTGTCCTACACAGATCGCCTTATGGTCCTATCACTGCACTCAGTCTCGTAAAGGTTACTGAGAGATAGTCTATGCCTAGCATATAAGGTGTCCTCTCATTTTATGCCTTGTTTTTGTTTTGCCTGATTAAAACGTCATTTTCTTAGTGGCGGTTGGTGCTATTTTTCTTTGGATTGATTTTGTTGAGCAGTATTACCTTCGGTGAGGTTCTCTTTGCTTGCTTTGGTAGTAGCTAGGCTATTTTGTCTGACTAGTTAAGACTTCCCTAGTTCTAGGTCTGTTTTAGGAGTTTGGAATTTTTAGATCCAAGTATGCCAGTTTGGCGTAATTAACTCTGTGCAGTACCTTCACATTTGAAGATATTCTTACATAGTCTTTTTGGTATATACAACATACAATAGGTATCTTAGCTATATATTTAATTTAAAGCAGATCCAGTTAATCCAGACTTTCTACTTTTGTCCAAGCACCTACTACCTTAATTACTTTATTTTTGGTATGTTAAAAGCAAGTTCCTGTAGGAGGGATAGAATGGAATGAGCACCAAGGAATAGATGAATCTTCTAATCTCATCTTCACCCTCCTCACTGGTCCCTTTAGTGAACTGAGCTGCCTGTCCTGACTGGCTGGTCCCTTACTTACTACCCTGTCATGGAGCCACCCTCCAACTGATTGGCTACTCAGAGATCTTACTCAATCAGCTGTCAAACTGGGCATCGCGAAATAACAGAAAGGCCTTTTTTGGTAGCACTCCAACATCTAACTCGTTAGAGGACCATCTGGATCTGAACTTCTTAACAAACAGATGTTTGAAATTTATTTGGAGTATAGATCCATGAATCTGATGAAGTCAGTTTAATGCTGATGAAACAGCTCCCTTTGTAAAACTGGTTGTTAAATACAAAAATACTCCATTTATCATGTTTTTTATGGCAACTAGACAAATGATTTGTTCAACTGGGTGCCATGAATACCAACCAAATATCTGCATAAAGTATCACAAACACAGCTTTTTTGATCAAACTATTACTGCCCTCATCTCCATGATCAGGGCCAGCCTCAGCTGAACTGGTGCCCTATGCGAAGTAGTACTCCGGCACCCCTTAAGCCCCACCGTGCTCATGAAACACCCCTATAAGCCACACCCACAGGTCGGTCACTCCCCAGGAAAGCCACTCCAGCCATTTCCTTCATTTAAATGCATACGAAGAAAAGATACCTTGTAATATAGTTAAATTGCAAGTGAAGGACAGTGGAATGTTCCTTTAATCAACCTACTTTATCAATTGTCCCTTCACATATATTTTAGAATAAAAGTCATGTCCTCAGAAAATAGCAGCCCACGTGCCTTGTTTCAAAGAGTTGCTTAAGTTAATCTAAACAGTTTAATTTTCTTTGGGATAGGCGAGTAAACCTTACAGCTCAGTGAAAGTAGAAAAACAACCTCCCTCCTCCATGTATGTGTACAGTAGCTTAAGCTTGAATAGCACAAACACAGATAGCCATTTGCTAAACAATACAGTCTCACAAAGAAAACAGACTTAGCATGAGCAATAAACTTCTCTGCCACTGAAACGGCATGAAAATCCACATTCATAAAAAATGCATCTGGCATGTGGAGACTTAAGTTTACCTTTGGGCCGTTTTCAAAACGGACTCCTTGCACACATTTTTAGGGCCATGCATACATGTATGTGTTCTTTGATTAACCTTCCTGATTGTATTAAATGATATTCTTTCTATAATAAAGCACCACTTCTTAGTGTGTTTTTTTTTAATTTGTAGTTGTGAACATTTTTCCAGTAAGCAATGAAACAAAATGGATGACCCAATAATGACAAACCTGCCCATTTCAGAAAATTTTAACCATAAAAGGCCACTCAGAGTTCTGTCATTACAATCCACAAGCGAATAAGCACAATCTCTGCAGAAGTAAAATTCATCTGAATAATTGTACATTAAAGAGATTTTTTAATAATGAACAGTCTGTTACTGGCAAACAGTTTTACATTTCAGTGTTTCATCTACCAATTCACTGCCTGCCGCCCTTGAAGAATTACTTTCCTACGTTACACAAAAAAATATATATATATATATCTTGCTATAGGGAATAACTGAGAAACTGACAAGTTCATAGTTATTAGGCATCTTATACAAAAGAGGACACACTCAGGAATTCAAAATCCCTATCCCCCCTTAAAATGCACCAAATAATCAGCAAGTAGTGCATTACATACATGCCTCCATACTTCTCAATCTCTTAGCACAAGAACACTGGACAAAGCCTGAAACAGTGTGTGTGGGGGGGGTGTGGCAAAAGAGGAACAGATTATAAATATTGCTCTTACAGACTTAGAAAGTTGCTAAAATAACACCAATTGTCTTAGCAGGCATTTTCTGAAGGAAATGAAGACAAACTCAAATGTATGACATGTAGTTATTTAGTCCTAGGTGATTTGCCAGAAAACCACAAATTGTATGAGGAATAGGTCAAAAATATGAGGCAAAAATCTGGACAGTTAAGAGGTATGCTCAATGCCATATGGGCATTTGCTAAATTATCATAGCTCTCCCCGGAGGCAATGTTGTGAATAGGACCCAACAAAAATACAATCAGTGTAGAAGTCTTTGTGGGATAATGTAACCCCCTTAAAAGTTGCAGTGTCTTTGGCTTTTCCCGGTTAGGGGTCGCCACAGCAGAACTCCGGGTCCGCTAATGATTGGCAGTAGATTTTTACGTGCCGAATTGCCGATCCTGACGCACAACCTTCAACGAAGGTACGCCCATTCACGCATGTCTCCACACAGAAGAAGCTCTAGCTGAGAATATAATGACAAATTGCGTCAACTACAGAAAGAGATATTAACAGTCATTTCCAAATAGATTACAAGTCCAGTAAGACTGTAATACCACCCCCTCTCAGAAAAAAATCTGACAAATTTATAATTAAAAAATATCAATGGAAAAAACTACCTTATATAATATAGTACGGTCATAAAAACTCAACCATCCTTACAGACACACAAAAGCAAAGATCAAATCATTAGCAACCCTTTAATTTAAATGTTACTTTAGTAAATTCAACAACTCATACAATACAGAAAAATAATAAATATTTGACACATTTTACTCTTATAAAGAGAATGTCTGTTTTGGTAGAAAACTGTCAGATCATTTAAAGTAATGGTAACTTATTAACTATATACTGCTGTAATCACACTACCATAACACCAAATAAAACATTATACTAAAGATCATACATTCATCACCTAGCCAACAGTACCTGCGATCAGAGAGTAAAAAAGTTATATAATAAATTAGACCTTCGAATTGACCAAATTAAAAGAACAGTACAACATTCTGAAGTAAAAGCTCATACTCAAACTACTTCCCGATGCCATACTAACCTTAGTTAACCTCTTTCTTTCTAGTACTACGCTTAATTAGCTTATTTTATTTTCCCCAAAAGATAATGGAGTGCAGAACAGTTTTTTTTAACAAAAGTAAGTACACATTTAGAAATGAGTGGTTAACACACTCGCATTTTTCCTTTCCATCAGAATACACCGAAAAGTATTCAAATAGGCTAATGTTCCAAACCCCACCCCTCCAATCCGTACAGCTCCTGGGATTTACAAAAACTCTGCACTTAAAAATCTTGGTTGGAGACGCACTTTCTCTCTCATACACAAACTAACAATTTAAATTACACACACACACACACACACACACACACACACACACACACTTTCTCTCTTATACACAAATGATTTAAATTACAAACACACACACACACACACACACACACACACACACACACACACACACACACACACACACTTTTACCTTCTTTTTAAAGCAAACGGTCACATACGAACACATGGGCTTAACTCATCTCTTAAAAGAACTGCTGGCTTAAATTCCACGCAGAACTACAGAACGTATTTAAATCTACGTTGGCGTCATGATGCACAGACTTTTGTATCGTGCATGATTTGATGTTAAAGCCTCCTGGTACACCTGCAGCTGTAAGTGGGAGGGCACTCGCCCTCCCCCTCTCCTTATGGTTCCAGCGGCCTTGAACAGGGTGCCGAGATCAGATCAAACTTTATGTTAAAATAAAAAGATAAATAAAAATTGTGCCCTTTACAAAGCCGGCCTGTACAGCGCCCTAGGTGGTCGCCTAGTTCAGCTATGCCTAAGGCTGGCCATGTCCATGATCATACTTTCATGCTTAGACTTCAGAAAGTATTAATTTAACAACGGTATACTGCACCAGTAACAGCATAGCTTTTTTTAACCAGGAAGAATGTAGCCAAAGCTATGGCAAAACAAGACTAAGAGAACAAGCTGATGAACTTCATTTTCTAAGGCAACCTACCTAACACCCCTTCTCTCGTGAAGCATCAATAGGACAGAATTAAAGATTTACAGTCTTTAGTGAACTTGGTCTCAGAAGAACAGAGATCCTGTGGCTATTACAGTAGTACTGAACATTTACCAACCATATCTGTGAAGCCTAACTGCACTAAGGGTTTTTGTTAGTGATGTATATAAACCAGTTTGGAATATTTACTCTCTAGACTTCAATACATATATATATATATATATATCTCTGTATATATATATATATATATATATATATATATTATATATATATATATATATATATATACATATACATATATATATATATATATATATATATATATATATATCTATATATTTCGAATTTACTCACATTCCCGAAACCGGTGGTACGGAATGTGGATGTTTAGGTTTTATTTTCGTAAGTTTGTGTGTGTCAGTATGTCGGTTAGGGGTTTAGTGTGTGTAAGTGTGTTTTGTGACTGTTGTGTGCTTGAGGGACTGTAAGATGTGTGTTTCTCTGTTTTGTTTGTGTTACTGTTTTGATCTTGCAGTTAGAATATATAAGTAGGGGGGTTGGGGGGGTGAAGCCCCCCCCACATGGGAGGTACAGGGGGATGTTGCATATATATATATATATATATATATATATATATATATATATATATATATATTTTTAATTTTGGGGGGTTTTTTTT
>NC_056737.1:379377631-379443655 GCF_019279795.1 Protopterus annectens | reverse complement strand
TAAGTTTCAATTTTTAAAAAAGAAATGCTTTATTTTCCTTTTCATAAGACTAACTTAACTAGTAATGGTATCAGACTCATTATGTATGGTTACTGGCTTACTTTATTACTTTCTGACGTAGAATACAGGACAGCTCAATGGTCAAGACCTGTGCCTTGCATATCCACAATCCAGGTCACTGTTGACCTCCGGTCTATATGGAGATTGCACACTGTATAATGTTTTTGTCATTTTTTTTTTTATTTCTTCTCAATGTTCAGAAACATGTTGGCTACTAGAACTGCCCATATATAATGCATCTACCCTTCTCCTTGTGGGCTGGTTTATGGCTAAAAAAGTTCCTAGGTAAACAAGTTCACTTAACAGGATAAAACTGAATAAACTAAAAAATTTGAAGTGTCATTTATAACTTAGTTGCTGCTAAAAATTTGGATAACTATTGCGCTAATTTTCAATCAGTGATTGTACTGTTTGCTCAATGCTTCTTAAAGCATGCTGATGTTCTGCACTAGTAGCACTAGCAGAAATTGCTGAAATTGTAGCATCTTGCCAGTGTTGTTGCAACTTGAATACCCATTTCAGTAAGCATAATTCGATTTCATTTTATTTTTCAGTACCTTATCTTCTGCTGCATTCTTGTTTGACTCTGGTGTTTGCTACATGTCTGGGCAGTGCAGAAGTGAGTGTTCAGAGATTTTGTCTGGTACTTAGCTGCTGTTGAAAAGCTAGATGATAGGTCCTTCCTCCTACCTTAATATTATCCTTTTGTTAAAGCAGTATCAAATCAGATTATTAGTGAGTGGCTCCTTTCAGTCAAGTACACATTTAGCTGCAGACCTTATTCCCTCTTAAGGAATATGCCTTTCCACATCGATATTAACAGTCTGATCAAGAGTATCATACGTTCATAGGTTAATAGGTAGGTACTAGGCTATCAGCCCAAGGGCCTAAGTAAGCCTAGCCAACAAGGTTCCCTGGCTTACACCACCCAATAAAGTTAATTTCCTGTGCCCCTGTTGAGCAGAGCCACAGAAGTGATGATCCCTGGGTGTATTTCCTATTTCCCATCCACTCATCAAGATTTTTCTTGAAGAGTGCTAATGAGGAACTTTGCTTGACATAGATGGGTAGCTTGTTCCAGAGTATAGAAGTCTCTGGGACAGGAAATCTATCCCTCTAGCATGTCCTGTTTATTGTGGTGCCAAGGTTTAGGCCCCTAGAGCATGCAGCTCGAAGGGATTGGAATTTCTTTAGGTGTAGCATGTCCAACAGCTCTGGGTTTAACATAGCTTTATATGTTAGGCAGAGATCTCCTCAGAGTAGGCGATATGCTACAGAGTAAAGCTGGAGTTGTTTGAGACTGTCAGTGTATGGCATCTGAGGCCAGTAATCTTTGTGAGGTACTTCTGTGGCCTTTCCAGCTGCTGCAGATGTCTTGTGAGGTACATTCCAAAAGGGGCGTTGTACTCTATAATGGGTCTAATGAGTGCCGGGTAGAAGGGAACAATGACCTCTTTTTTCTGGATGAGAACCCTTTTGTGATGTGGTGTGCCACACAGAAGGATTTCCTGACTACTGTGGCGATGTGATTATCAAAGGAGAGACTACTATCCACCTGGGTCCAAAGGTCTCTTATCACACATTTGGCGTTAAGTAGACTGCCGTTTATGTGGTAGTTCATGGGTACAGAGTTTTTACCAAAGGGGATGACCATGCACTTTTTGGCACTGAGCTTCAGGCCATGCCTCTGACACCAGGCATCTGTCCCAGTGAGGCCCTTCTGTAGGATGTCCACATCATTTGGGGACTCTACTATGGCTCCTAGTTTTCAGTCATCTGCGAACTTCGTTACCCAGAGGCCTTCTGTGTTAGTCTGTACTTCTGAGAAGTAGATCCCAAACAGGAGAGGTCCCTGGACTGAACCCTGTGGTACTCCATTTGTCACTGGTTTGAAGTCAGATTTGGAGTCTGACATCTCAAAGCTAATATCCATTCACAATGGATGCAAGTGTTCATCTCTCTTCTTGGAGACTTTGTCCCTATAGGTTTTCAGTTGGGAACTGCTTTGTTCCCTTTTGCTAAATCACAGCTGGTCAGTGGTTTGTTTCCTTTTTCTTGCTTGCTCACCACATCTTGCAGTGATGTCCCCAAGCTTCAAACTTATATTTTCATATCTAATGCATTATCCATGTTCAAAGAATCTTAGAGAAAGTGAGAGAGAGAGACAAGTTTTTTTATTTTATATATATATATATATATATATATATATATATATATATATATTTTTTTTTTTTTTTACTTCTCTCTTTCCCAGAACTAATGTCAACAGCTCTCCTCCTGACTTCCAAGATGGCTGCATACTAATAAACAGCTTAATTTCAGCTCTCCCAATGTGAAAACAGAAAATGAAAAATAAGAACCAGTGATATTGACAGCTTGAACAAAATTCATTTACTGACTACTAAATTAACTGGCTGGATGCCAGCAAAGAATTTTGAGAACCTTAAAGAAAGCAACCAGAAAAATTTGGGAAAGTACTGTTTGGGAAGAATCCTCCAGCTGTTAAGCAAAAATCAATTCAAATTTCAGCTTTGGTACAAATGATGGCTTCTAGTAAATCAGACAAAAAAAATAAATCAAATGTACTCAGGCGATTCAAGTAAATGAAACACTGAAGGAGTATATCAACTCAAGCAACAAAAAAGGCTGGAAAAATAGAAGCTTTAATTAGCTATGCAGATGAATTGATAGAACTGCAAAAATAAAAGGCTGAAATGGAGAAAAACCTAGCTGACTATGATACTTCTAAGGAAGACCGGTTTCAAAAAAATGGTACAGTTAGAAGACACAGCACGCAAAGAAACCCTGAGATTTTATTCTGTACCAAAGAAGCTGGAAGGAGCAGACTATTTAATTTTATTAAAGCTCAAATAAGCAACTGGACTGGTATTCCACATCAGGATTTTTCAAAAAGCACATTGAGTGTTTACTCCAAACATGGCACAAGAAAACAGCAAAGACCCATAGTAGTAAGTAAAGCCTAACAAAACTGAGGCAGAAGAGAAAATATTAACAATTGGAAACTGTAGAGTGTTTGTAGAAAATGTTTATTCAGTGTACACCAAGAAAAGGCAAATTTTTACCAGCCATCAGGGAATGTCAGAGGCAGGTGTGACATACAAGCTGCTACATCCAGCTGTCTGCAGAATATTTTTTCCTGGAGGATCAGAAACTTTTTTGTTGCAAGGCAGAATAAGAAGAAAATAAAAATGTTTATCCAACAAAAAGTCAGCCAAACAGAAAGGGGTTCCGCTTTTCATTTTTCTGACATCAAAGCTCATAAAGACACTTTTGACTTGAAGAATGAGGAGTACCTTAGACTTGAATCTATTCCATTCCAGGACCCACAAAGGAAATGAAAAGCTGGTCCGACTTGCAAAAGGATTTAGTTTTGTCCAGATAGAAACGTAATTGTCTATGAACACCCAAGGAATGTAGGCAGTATTCTCCCTTGTTTGAATAATTTGGGAAGAATACAGGGAGCTCAATGGTCTGGTTAATCAAAAAGTCAGAAACCACTTTGGGGAGAAAGGATGGGTTAGTATGAAGTGATACTCTGTTCCTTATGAAAGATCAGATAAGGTCTCTTGATACATAATGCTTGCAATTCAGAAATTTGTCTGGCTGAGGTGACAGCCACCAGAAATAAGGATTTCCATGACAGGAATTTTAGGTCACATGTCGCAGCAGGCTCAAAAGGGGACAGAGAAAGAGACTGCAGAACCCAGGAGAAATTCCATGCCTCCACCGGCTGCCTGATGGGAGGCCTACTGTGAAATATACCCTTGAGGAAAGTCTTGCAAAGGCGAAATAAACGGGACTCCATCTGAACCATTATGGAAGTTGGAAACAGCTGCTAGATGGACTTGAATGGTGGAAGCTGATGCCCCATTGTCGAACAGTTCAGACAGGTAATGCAGAATAGTGGCTATGGGGGCTGAGAACGGATCTAGCTTCTGATTATGTGACCAAATAGAGAATCTTTTCCATTTGTCCCTGTAAAGTTTCCTGGTGGATGGTTTATGAGAGGCCAAGATAATATCCCAGACGGGCGAAGAGAGGGTTTCCTGCCTGGCAACTAACGGAAGTGGAGAAACCAAGCCGTCAGCATGAGAGTGGACAGATTCAGGGGAGTCCGCCCTTGGGTGAGATATGAGGTCCTGATGAGTGTCTAGGATCCAAGGAGGTTGTAGCAGAGGAGGTCGGAGGAAGGAAACCATACTTGATGAGGCCAGAACGGGGCAATGAGGATCACTTTGCTTCTCAACTGAATAGCTTTCCTTAGAACAAAGGGAATCGGAGGATAAGCATAAAGGAGACCCGTGGGCCAATCGTGAATCAAAGCATCTCTCAGTGACTCCCCGTGAGGGGGAAAGAGGGCAAAGTAGCTGCTGTATTTTGTGTCCGAGGGGGAGGCAAAAAGGTTGCAGCATGGCTGGTCCCAACAGCTGAAAATTTCTGCCACCACACTCGGATTGAGAGACCACTTGTGAGGACAGAGGATGCATCTGCTTAGCCTGTCCACAATCACGTTGGAGCTCCCCGGGATATGTGTTGTGATCAGAAAGCGGTTGGAAGCTATCACCCACTGCCAGATTCTCATAGCTTCTTGACATAAGGGGTAGGATTTGATCCCTCCCTGTTTATGTACCAGACCACAGACTTGTTGTCCGACTGGACAGCAATCGTTACGGATGGAAAGCTTGCAATGTCAATAGCACTGCTCTTAACTCCAGGACATTGATATGCAAGTTGACCTCTACATTGGACTATGTGCCTTGGACTGACTTTTCCTGGAAGTGGTTCCCCCCACCACATCAGGGAAGCGTCCATGGTCAATGTGGTACTGGGCTGGGGAGCCTAAAAGTGGCGACACCAAAGACTTTCATCTGTACTCATCCACCAGAAGAGATCTTATTTGCAAGTGTTGGTGATGAGAATCTGTGAGCTCAGGGGGTGAAGAATAGGTATCTACTGGGCCTGAAGGAGCCATTGTAGTAAACTCATGTGCAATCTGGCTAGGGGAACAATAGGGATGGCTGCAGCCATAGATCCCAGAGCCTGGAGAACTTCCCTGCAGACACCTTTCTTCGACAGAGTATCACTTGAATTTGTGCCCTTAATCTCTCAAGCCTGTGAAGAGGAAGAGAGATCAGACTTGACTGGGTGTTGAATATTTCCCCTATGAATTCCAATTGTTGTGAGGGCTGAAGGTTGGATTTCTCCCCAGTGCACAGTGGTGCCCCGTGACTCCGCTAGAACTAGGGTGTAGTAGAGGGCCCTGACTAGTAGACACTTGTTGGGGGCAGAGAGGAGCCAATCGTTTAGGTACGGAAACACCTGGAATCCCTGAAGTCTCAGATGAGCTGTTACCACTGCTAGGCATTTTGTGAACACTCTGGGGGCCGTCAAGAGACAGAAAGGCAGGGCTCTGAATTGGTAGTGATTGGCTCCCAACCAGAAGCGAAGGAGGCTCCTGGAGCACTTGTCCATCTTGATATGGTAATATGCATCCTGGAGATCTAATGAGCACATCCACACACCCTCCCGCAGAAAGGGAAGGATGGATTGAATCATGACCATGTGGAACGTGGTCTGAACTACCGATTTGTTTAGTTGGCTGAGATCCAGAATGGGCCTCCAATCCCCTGTCTTCTTTGGAACCAAAAAGAATCTTGAGTAGAACCCTGATCCACACTGGTCTGGGGGGGACCTGCTGGATGGCTCGTTTTTGACATAGCTTTCATATTTCGGAAGCTGCCTCCTCCCTTTGATTGGGTGGAACATAGGGAAGGGATTTTGGAGGTCTTGGATAAGATATTAGGGAAATGTGGTAGCCTCTGGCAATGATTCTCTGCACCCACTGACCGTTTGTAATAAGAGAGCCAGACAGCTTGGTGCAGAGAAAAATGCACACCGACTGCTTCCAGAGGAAAGCAATTGGGCAGTGCTTCAGAAGTGCTGATACTGTCTACCCAAGAAAGAATCTCTGGAGCTCTGGTTCCGGGGACTCCCTCTACCCCGAAAGGGGCATCTTCCATTATTGGAACCCTCTCTGCCTCTGGGGGAGTCCTCACCACGTGTGTCACGAAAAGGACCTTGAGACTTCTTGTGCCACATCCTCCCACTCCTCTAGTTCCTGGAGAAGGAACGCTGAAGTTTGGAAAAGCATAGGCCCATGGCAGACAAGGTCTTCCCATCTTGCTTGCACCTGGCTAATGTATCCTTGACCTTAGCACCGAACAGAGTTGATGGTTTGATAAGGGCATTTAAAAAGGAAGACTTGAAGGAGTCCGCGAGGTCACAAATGCGCATGCAGGCATGGCTTCTCATGACTACTCCTGTACCCGCAGCTCTAACCGCTCCTTCAGTTGCGTGGGACAGCAACATCATGGACGGATTGGATATTGGCTCTAGGGTGGCAAGTTGGGAAGCAACTTTATCAGGTGCTCCATCAGAAATTTGGCCTGTGAGGGTCCTGGAGAGTTTGGAGATAAGATCTCTCTGGAGTCTCGTAAAATGTGCCAAAAAGTTCACAGACTTGACTGCAAAGGTCGCAGATGCAAGAACTCACTTCCCTAACCTGTCCACTGCATGGGATTCTCTGTTGGGCGGGTGGACAGCAGGACTCACTTCCACAAGGACCTTTTTCGTGGCTGCCACCACCAGCATAGCATCCACTGGCAAACCTCTAGACCAATGGGGTTGATCCTCTGGAGGGAAGAGTACCTTGTCTGATCTCCTGGGGATGGTCTCAATGGTGTCCAGGTTCTTCCACCCCCACTGCACGATAAGCTTAACCAACTCATCGGTGGGGGGGGGTCACCCAAGAAGTAGAGGACAGAGAACAAAAGGCCTGCAGGAATACAAATTCCAAATTCTGCCTCTGGGGCTTTACCAGAAAGGCTCATCCAGACTCTGCTACACTTTGCTGTGAAGGAAAGGTTAGTTTGCTTTTATTTTTTGTATTACTGTATTGCCTTTCTATATTTTGAATACTGTAGTTTGTTTTCTTTACCTTGTGTTTTGCTTGCATTCTGTTTTAACAGCATATTAAAACTTCAAAAGAGACCACAGCTCTCTCTGTTCTGAGTCGGGCAGAATTTTTTCCCTCCCACCCATTTAAGTTGTCTTGTTAAATACCACTGTCTTTCTAGTTGCCCGCCTCTTATGTTAATCTGACCATATATCTCATTTCTCTCTACTTTCACTGGCTTATGAGTAATCACAAAATCATCATTTTTGAAATCCCACTCCTTCAATTATTTAAATTTATTGGCCATCCTACAGTATTTCATAGTACCAAAATACAAAAGTGACCACCCCTTTCAATCCATCTTGCTGTTTTAAAAATAGTAACTCTCCACTAAACATTAACTTTTCAAACAGGTAAAACTCAAGTTACCTACTTTCACATCTAACTTCTCTAGTGCACACTGCAGAGTGCATTCTTTTCAATCTTACCTTTAAGCATCCCTGTGATTAGCACTTTCTCTAATACCTGCTGGAAAGCACTAGGAAGCCTTAAACTCATACAAACACTGAACTCTCCTTGTTAACAAGGAGAAATTAATAGTAGGCACTAAACAGCCTATAATTGCAAAGTACCTTGCTAAGGAAACAGCTCCTATACTTTACAAAGAAAAAAAAAAGCCCCAAACCAGGCATGTCCAAGGGTCAGCTTCCGGTGATTTCTCCTGTCCACCTGGTGAATCTGGGCATACTGGGGCAATGCAGCAATTGCCTCATGTACACAAACAACCCTCTCTTCATACCACCCAACAGTACAACCTGTGAGAGATGCACTTACATAGCCAAAATGGAAGCAAAGCTCTCTCCACCCAAGATTGTGCTAAACAGTCAAGAGGAGAAGGTTAACACCCACACTACACCTCAAGCAACACATAGCCCTTCTAAACCCGCACCACCAACACCCACATATAGCAACACTAAATCCACATATGCAGAGGCCCTTAACTGTAACCTGCCCAAGCAACAAAGACCTCTGAAGCTGAAACGCAAATAAACACCAATCACAACCAATGTGTCACATAGTTAACAACACCAGTGCGCCACCCAGCAACAGCCCCTAAGGCAAGACAATGTACCTAACACTTTAGTCATAGGTGGCTCTATAGTCCGGCACACTGATGTCCCTCTCACCAGGTTGAATAAGGAGAAAATTACAGTCAGCTGCCTGTCAGGTGCCAGGATCCGTCACATAACGCATGTACTCAAGTCACTCCACAACAAGTACAAATATGACTCTGCCATTGTCCATGTTGGAGTGAATGACTTGAGACGTACCTCCCTGGACTACATGAAAAGAGACATGGAAGAGCTCTCGGATCATGTGGCCCAGGCAGGTATGACCCTAGCCCTGAGTAGCATCCTGCCTTCGCCCAGAATGATACCACAATATAAGGATAAAATGATTGACTTCAACAATTGGCTGCTTATGGTGTCATTCTAAAGGGATCCAGTATCTGTCTGCCTGGGATGACATGATTGACAGACCACGATGCTTTGCCAGAGATGGTCTGCACCTGTCGCCCCTGGGATTCAGGTTACTGGCTAAGGCTCTTGCCACCCCTATAGTGCCTTTTTTAGGCAAACTTCAAAGGACAAAACCACCACTGTAACAGGTACAAGCATGCAAAATCTGAAGGTAATGCTACTCAATGCTAGACGTCTAAACCTCAAAATGCACTCTCTCGAGGCACTCCTAAAAATGGAGAACATCAATATCTGTGCAGTAACTGAGACCTGGTTCAAGGCTCCAGAGAGCACCCCTGCAATATCAGGCTACAACTCTTACCACACTTTTTGGCCACCAAACCAGGACCGAAACACTAAAGGTGGAGGAGTGTCAATATTCACCAAGGATATTCACACCACCAGGCTAGTTGGCCAACACAATGTGTCTGAAATTCTCCACGTGCAACTAACACTAGGTAAGACTGCAATCCAAATTGTAGCTTGCTACAGATCCCCCACCATACCCCACGATTCTCACTACACCTTTCTAAACATACTGGAAAATATTAAGATAGAACCAAACACCCTAATACTGGGTGATTTTAACTACCCTGCCATTAACTAGGAAAACTACTCATGTCCCAACACCTTTGCGCAACGGTTCTTGGAATTCATAAATTCCAATGCCCTGGATCAACTAATCCATAGTCCCACCAGGGGCTCCAATATCCTAGACCTGGTCATTACCAACATGGGAAATCAATGCTCCATACCTATGGTCACCCCTCGTTAGTCAGGTCTGACCATAAGCTAATCACCCTTAACATCCACATCCCACCCCACCCCCAGTAAAGAAACCACCATAAAAAACTTCTCCAAAGCCAACTTCATGCTACTCAAGTCAGAAGTGACAAACTTCATGACACCCATGCAGACGGGAACTGAAAGTTCAACTGCTGAATCCTACACTAAGGCACTGTACGAGCACATCCACTCATGCATGAATCGTGCCATCCCAAATAGAACCAAAATGCTCTCATCCAAAAAAAGGAAGCCAATCTGGTGGTCCCCTGCCATAAAATAGAAGTTATGTTCTTACCATAACGTTCCATGTTAGTTGTCTTCTTCTCGCCTTCTTCTTGCTGGATGGGTTCGGAGCCGACCTCGGCTCCACTGCCACTCTAAAAGCTCGAGAGTTGGTTCCACCGGCTCGAGGCTCCCCTTATATCCCACAATGCTAGGCGAGAGTTACCTCAGATCTCGTTTGTAAGCTAACCCCAGCTTATAATAGTAACAAAATGACTATAAACAGAGTCCACCTCTAACAACAGGGAGAAAGAAGGGTGACCTACATCCTGATTCAGGAAATATGCAAAGCAGCATATGCCTAAGAACAGAGGTGGTAGAAAGAGAGGTCACAATCACAACTCCTCTAGGTCTGTCCAGGCCAGGGGGAAGGAGGGTGCCTTAAGAAGAAGGCGAGAAGAAGACAACTAACATGGAGCGTTATGGTAAGAACATAACTTCTATATGTTAAGTTGTCTATCTCGCCTTCATTCTTGCTGGATGGGACCGCGTCCCTAGCACCTTGTCCCGGGTGGCCTAACGGAACAGACTCCCGAGAACAGTGGAACCAAAGTTAGCTCTATGCCTAGAAGCTAAATCCAACTTATAATGAGAAATGAAAGTGTGAGGAGTAGCCCAAGCAGCTGCACAAATGGTGTCAATAGGCAGTCTGTCTTGGAAGGCTAAGGAAGTAGCCAAAGCTCTGGTAGAATGGGCCTTAGGTTTATTAGGCAGCTTTTGGTGTCTAATCTCATAAACAAGGGTAATCAGAGATGTAAGCCATCTAGATAATGATACCTTTGAAACTGAAAGTCCCTTTCTGCCTTCTGCATAGGAGATAAACAGTTGGTCAGATTTTCTGAATTGTTTTGTTCTATCCAAATAGTACCTCAACTGACGATGAACATCTAGCCAGTGTAATTTTTGTTCAGACCTATTGGAATATTCTGGAAAAAAGACAGGGAGGTCAATGCTTTGATTTAGATTTGACGTCGAGACTACCTTAGGCAAAAAGGCGGGTTGGTTCGTGAGGATACCCTGTCCTTATGGAACAATAGATAAGGAGGTCGACAGCTGAGTGCATGAAGTTCTGAGACTCTTCTAGCTGAAGTAATAGCTACCAGAAAGAGAGTCTTCCATGATAGCAATTTTAATGAACAGGAGGCTGCAGGTTCGAAAGGGGAAGAATCAAAGAAGTAAGAACTAAATTTAGGTCCCAAGGAGAAGGAGGATTTCTTATAGGAGGTCTGAGAAGAAAAACTCCTTTCAAAAAGGCTTTGCAAAGCTTGTGGGACATTAAAGCAGACTCAGAAATACCCACATGAAAGTTAGAGATAGCTGCCAATTGAACTTTAAGAGTAGAAGGGGATGAACCTGCATGGAAGAGTTCAGCTAGAAAATCAAGGACTATTTGGATGGAAGCAGTGAAAGGATCTAGGTCTCTTCCTTGAGCCCAATATGTGAAGCGTTTCCACTTACTCAAATAAATCTTCCTAGTGGAAGATTTATGTGAAGCTATCAAAATATCTCGAACAGAGTGAGATAATTGAGGAAGCCTGGCTAAGGTTGGAACTGGAGGAACCAAGCAGTGAGGTTCAGAGAGGGAGGGCGATGTAACTGACCCGATTGATGGATCAAAAGATCTGGAACTAGGTCCAGATGCCAAGGTCGCCCAGTAGAAATTGATGTAGAAAGGGGAACCACACCTGTCGAGGCCAGTAAGGAGCAATGAGGATCAACGAGGCCTTCTGAGTGATAGCTTTCTGTATCACTTGAGAGATTAGTGGGAAGGAGGAAATGCATACAGAAGTCCCGGGCCAAACTTGGACTACAGGCGTCTCTGCTGGGTTGGCCTGGTAAAGGGAATAGAGTGAAATAATCTCTGCACTTGCTGTTTTGGGGAGTAGCAAAAAGATCGCAGCAAGGCTGACCCCACTTGAGAAAAATCTCTCTCACAACAGAGTCTTTCAGAGACCACTCTTGAGGCATGAGGATAGCGCTCAATTTGTCCGCGATTTGATTGGACTTCCGGGATGTGCGTTGCTATCAGAAACCGCTGAGAAGAAATCGCCCATTGCCACAATCTGAGTGCTTCTCGACACAGGGGTAGGACCTGGTTCCGCCTTGTTTGTTGATGTACCACACTACAGACATATTGTCTGTCTGGATTGCAATCGTTCCCAAGGGGAGAGAGTCTTGAAGGGCTTGCAACGCTAAAAGCACTGCTCTCATCTCTAGAACATTTATGTGCAAGTGGCATTCGTCTGGTTGCCATGTGCCCTGGACCGTCCTGCCCTGATAATGCCCCCCCCCCCCACCCGATCAGGGAGGCGTCCGTTGTCAGAGTAGCAACCGGAGGGGGAGGAACAAAGGGTCTTCCCAACAAGAGCTGAGGGGAAGACATCCACCACATGAGATGATTTCTGCACGCCTGCGTGATCATAATGGTGTGGGACATTGGAAGTTGCTGGTATGACCATTGTGTAAAGAGCATCCATTGAAGGATTTGCATGTGGAATCTGGCTAATGGAAGCAGAGGTATGGCAGCCGCCATAATTCCCAACACTTTCAGAACTAACCTGGCTTTGATTCTGTTGTTGTTGAAAAGGAGTGAGACCAGTCTGTGTATGTCTGTTATTCTCTGATCTGTTAGCCTCAGACATGTCTACTGTGTCTAGATTTGCGCCTATGAAGGTAATAGTACGACAAGGCGACAAAACAGACTTTTCGCAATTTATTGAAATGCCTAACTGTTGACAAATGCGAAAAGTGTAATCCCTGGCCATCAGAAGGAGATGCTTGGTGGGAGCTGTGAGGAGCCAGTCATCCAAATATGGAAACACCTGGAATCCTTGTCGTCTCAGGTGAGAAGCTACCACTGCCATGCATTTGGTAAACACCGGGGCAGTGGTGAGACCAAAGGGCAGGGCCCTGAATTGAAAATGACTGGTTCCCAGCCTGAAGCGGAGGAATCTTCTGGGCGTCTGTTCATTTTATGTGATAGTACGCATCCTGAAGGTCTATAGAGCACATCCAGTTTCCTTTTCCCAATAGGGGAAGGATGGACTGCAGCGTGACCATCCGAAATCTTGTTTTCTTGACTGATCTGTTCAAGATACTGAGATCCAAAATTGGTCTCCAGTCCCCTGTTTTCTTTGGAACTAAAAAGAACCTTGAGTAGATTCCGGATCCTTGCTGGTCTGCTGGAACTGGCTGAATTGCTCTTTTGCAAGCAGTTTTGAAATTTCCAAAACCGCTAGATCCCTTTGAGTGGGTGGAACATCTGGAAGGGATTTTTTTGATTGTTTCGAATGCGAAGAAGGGGATAGAATAGCCTTGAAATGACGGACTGTACCCATTTGTCTTGAGTCAGGGATAGCCAGGCTTTTGGGTACAGTGTCAATCTTCCCCGACTGCCTCGAAGGTGGGCAGTCGGGCAACACCTCAGGGATGCTGAAAGGGCTTATCAGAGAAGGCTTCTCGATTGCCCTGGTTCTCTGAGCCCCCTGCCTCGAGGGCGACGTCTACCATTGTTATTCCCGCCTCTGCCTCTGGCGGGGTAACGACTTTGTGCGTCAGGCGAAGTCCCTTGAGATTGTTTACGGAACCACATTTTCCCACTTTTCTGGCCTTTGGGGTAAGGCCTAGAAGGAGTAGAAAAACGGACTCCGACGGCAGAAAGAGTCTTGCCATCAGTCTCGCACCTAGTCAAGGTTTCTTTCACTTGAGGACCAAAGAGAGATGATCCATCAAGCGGGAGTTAGTGAAAGGCGTCTTGAAGGGGTCCATAAAATTGCATAGCCGCATCCAGGCATGCCTACGTAAGGCCACACCTGTCCCTGGCCCTACCGCTCCATCAGCCGCATAAGAAAGGAGGCGCATGGAGGAGTTGGCTATGGAGTTAAGGGTAGCCAGCTGAGTGTTCATTTTATCCTGAAAACCCGCAGCTGTAGGATCCTTCAACATGTCACTCGCTTCTTTAATCAAGTCCCTTTGAAGGCAGTGAAATGGCACAGGTAGTTCAGCGAGCATAGTAAATGTCGCTGACGAGAACATCCGCTTCCGTACCTATCCATGGACCTAGATTCCTTGTTAGGTGGATGGACAGGTACTGAAGGATCAGCTAGTTCCTTCTTAGTGGCAGCAGCTACCACCATAGCATCCACAGAAACTCCCTTTGTCAAGAACTGTTTGTCTGCTGGTGCCGTTATGAATTTGGAGGGTCTCCTGGGAGTGGGGTCCACTGAATCAGGAGCCGTCCATGCCTTTTTAGCAACCACCTGCATGAGGGGGTCAAAGGGGGGGGGACACCCAGGAGGTGGAAGGGCAAGAGCCAAACGCCTCAAGATATACAGATTCATCCTCCAAAGGGTTAAGGGCTGGCCAATTTCCCTCTGCTTCAGGATCTCTAGAATGTCTGCAAAGGAGACATCTTCAGAAGGGGCAGGGGAACCCTCGAATCATCTAAATCTGTGTCAGATGTGATGGACTCAGGTGAGTCAATGTGTTTCCTCTTACACTTCCTCTTCCGAGGGGCTCTTCTGCGAAATCAGGAGAGGCCTCGGAGAGGATGAAATCCCCACAGGGGTTCCTGAGGAGCTGGCTCTCTGCGGTCCGGGATGAGGGAGTGAGTCGACTTGACCTGAGGCACCGTGGGGAGGGTGGACGGAGCCGACTGTGGAGCAGAGCCAGGCTCTAACACACTCCGCATGACCTCGAGCGCACCCCTGTCAGGCAAAGCCAGAGGTCCCGCTCCGAAGCTGAGAACCTCCCTCGGCACCGACAGTGATGGCTCCGAGGCGATGTCGGGCCGAACTCACCAGCGCCGAAGCTCCGAGAGGAAGAGGGGTCGGACAAGGGTCCGATGCCACTCACCCCTCGAGCCGACGATGGAAGTCCGGCGCCAGATTCTTCTAAGGAAGAAATCGGAGCCGGCGATGGAGCCGAAGACAATTGTATCGCTCCGACGCTACCACAGTCTCGGTTCCGACACGACCCGGCTCGAGCTCAACTGAGTCGGAGGAGGAACATATTGATGGACAGGGGCAGGCATCGACTGATGAGTCGGGCTCTGAAGCATCTGGGCCAGTGCCTCGGACTTAAGTCGACTCACTACCCTCTGAAGGTCATGATCCGACAGCCTCGATGACCTAGAGGAGTGAGATTTATGGCTCCGTTCAGACAGCAGGGGAGATCCTGGAGCCGAATGAACGGAGCCAAGGGATGGTGACCTGGACCTCTTCCTCTATGTCGGCTCCGAAGATCTGGTCGGAGCCGACACGGGAATCTCTAATACCTCGGCTCCAGCGGAGCCGAGGAACCACAGAAACTGTGGACTGAGACTCATCGGCTCCAGCGGAGCCGATGTAGGCGGAGGTTTAGAAGCCTTAGGTCTCGGCTCAGTTGCTGGAGCCGAAGACCTAGAAGCCTTGGAGGGCTTCCCTGAAGACACAGTAAGGGAATCCTCAGGCTTGAGTAAACCTCTTAAAATTAATTTATTTTTTCTTTCCTGCAGGACCCTGGGACTGAAGCCATGGCAAACAGCACAGGAGTCCTGCAGGTGCAAAGGCCCCAGGCAGTAGACACAAGAAGTGTGACCGTCTGTCAGAGACATTTTCTGACAGCATCACACTTCTTGAAGCCTGAGACCTTTGATTCTTTAGACATCCCGAAAGTGCAATCACACACACAGTCAAAAAACACACTGATTACACCCTGTCTAGTTTTAGCTTAAAATAAAACAACTGACTAGGTTTTAGATTAAGAAAAATAACACACACACACACCCACTAGGGAAGGAAGAAGGCCTGAAGGCCGAGGAAGAACTTAAAGTTCTTGGGGAAAAAGGAATTTTTAAGAAAAAGGGGCAAGAATTCCTCTAAACTAAGGGAAATAAGTATAAATTTTAAAATTAAAGGGGTTTAAATATACTAACTTTACAAGAAAGTCACTTACCAAGAACCGGTAGAAAACCAACACCTCGATAGCTGTAGCGGCAAATGAGATCTGAGGTAACTCTCGCCTAGCATTGTGGGATATAAGGGGAGCCTCGAGCCGGTGGAACCAACTCTCGAGCTTTTAGAGTGGCCGAGTCGGAGCCGAGGTCGGCTCCGAACCCATCCAGCAAGAATGAAGGCGAGATAGACAACTTAACATCAAACTTTACAACAAAAGGAAAAAACTTTTGCAGAACAGAGGAAAATCCCAGGATGCAAAAAACTCCCTTACTAGCCTCAGTAAGAAACTGAGATGCCTCATAAAATCCTCCAAAGCTAGTTACGAAAATAAAATTGCCAAAGATTCCAAAGACAACCACAAAGCATTCTATAACTATGTCAAGAATCTAAATGGCAATGCTCAGATCTGCTCTGAGCTAAAACAGAATGGCATTAAATATACTGATCCGAAGGATATTGCCAATATCCTGGCAGATCGATTCAGTGCCAACTTCACTCTTGCCCCCTAAATGGCCCATCTCAATACCGGAAGATTGCCAAATTCCAGTAATAACGGCCACACAGGTACAAAACGCACTCTCTAAGCCAAGAATACAGCATCCATGGGACCAGATGACATCCCGGGCTGTGTACTACATGAATTACAATATGAACTGGCACCTCACCTAAGTGTCATGTTTAATCATAGCCTCACCTCAGGTTTCGTGCCCACTGAGTGGCACAGAGCTACAGTTATCCCAATCCACAAGGGGAGATCCACCTTGGATCCCGGAAACTACCGTCCCATCAGTCTGACAAGCCTTATCTGCAAGGCCATGGAGCGTATTATCATGGAACTTATAAACAAAGACATTGGCAACCTTCAAACACTGGACCCCACCCAGTTTGGGTTTGTGAAGGGCCGATCTTGTCTCCTGAACCTGATTGACTTCTTTGAATCAGTCTCCAGAGCCATGGACAAGGGTAAGGTGGTCCACACAGCCTATCTAGACCCTGCCAAGGCCTTTGACACCATCCCCCACTCTGGAATCATAGATAAACTTACTAAGTTGGGCATTAATCCCTATGTCACCCAATGGGTTGCTAAATGGCTTACTGATAGAACCCACACTGTAAAAGTAGCGACTCCAAATCCAGCTCCAGACAAGTGACAAGTGGAGTACCTCAGGGTTCAGTCCTGGGGCCACTCTTGTTTGGCATCTACTTCTCTGAAGTACAGGTCAACACTAAGGGACTCTGGCTACCAAAGTTTGCAGATGACTGCAAACTGGGAGCCATTATTGAATCCCCAAATGATGTGGATACTCTACAAAAGGGCCTTACAGAAACAGATGCTTGGTGCCAGAGCCATGGGCTCAAGCTCAATGCCAAGAAATGTATTGTTATCCCCTTTGGGAAAAAACATGTATCCATGAATTGCCATATAGGTGGCAGTACACTAAACACAGAAAGTGTGATAAGAGACTTAGGGACACAGGTGGACAGTGGTCTCACCTTCGATAACCACATCGCCACCACAGTCAGGAAATCCCTCTATGTGGCACACCTCATCAGGAAGGGCTTTTCATCCAGAAAAAAGGAGGTCATTGTCCCACTGTACTCATCCCTCATTAGACCCATTATAGAATACAACGCCCCATTTAGTATGTACCTCTCAAGACATCTGCAACAACTGGAAAGGCCTCAGAAATACCTCACTAAAAGAATCACAGGCCTAAAGCAGATGCCCCTCGCTGACCGCCTTAAAAACTCCAGCTATACTCTGTGCATATCGTCTACTCAGAGGCGATCTCTGCTTAAGATGCAAGGCCATGTCAAACCCAGAGCTGTTGGACATGCTACACTTAAAGAAATCCTAATCCCTCAGAGCTACACGCTCCAGGGATCTAAACCTTGTCATCACAATAAACAAAACATGCTGGAGGGATAGGTTCCTGACCCAGAGACTCCCCAGACTCTGGAATAGATTGCCCATACATGTCAAGCAGAGTGCCTCTTTGGACCTCTTCAAGAGGAACCTTGACGATTGGATAGGAGAAAGGAAATTCACCCCAGGGATCACGTCAGTCGCCCTGCTAGACAGGGGTCCAGGAAAGTAAATAATGTGGGAAGAAATAGCCAGGGAATTGTTATGGCTAGGCTTGTATAGGCCCTAGGGCTGATAGCCTAGTACCAACCTATGAACCTCCAAGGAAGGATTGGAGGGCTTCCAGTCACCCCTCTGTTTCAAGATTTCCAGGATGTCTCCAAAGGAGACAGGTCAGGGGGGACCGTGGGGATCCTTCCCCATCATCGTAGTCCGTATCTTCCGTGAGGGACTCTTCTGGGGAGTCCATGCGTTTCCTCTTACATGCCCATTTCAAAGGGGGTTCTTGGTGGGAGCATCCGAAGAAGACTCAGAAAGGAAGTACCTTGGACAGGGTTTCCTGGGCCTTGTGCTCTGGAGTCCTGGGGGGGGGGGTGGCCTTTGACAGCGTTGACTCAGAAGGAACTGGAGGGATGACCGACACAGGAGGATTGCCAGAAGCAAGCACCCTCTCCTTCACCCGGAAAGCAAGCCCACCTAAAGAGGAATGGGAGCCCGGAACAAGAGCAAACACTGGGTGGTAGTCACCTCTGACCAAGCGGGACCGACAACACAGTCAGAACCGTGACCAGAACCCGGAGGTTCCACCCCCCAAGCATCAGATTGAGGAAGGGTGGGTTTCGACTGAACTGACACCCAAAGGGGCCTCGGGCCCTCAGACACTGTCGTCTGTGCAGAGGAAGGGGTTCCTCTCGAAAACGTCGGATATATGAGCCTTGGAACCAAGGAATCCAAGGGAGGATAGTATGTAGCGGTGGCCGGTGTAATAGACCCAAAACCTGGAGTGGGATGGGGTCTAGGCAAATTTGAAATTTCCCTGGCAGTCAGCAGCTGGTCAAAAAGGTGCATGACATCCAATTCTGAAAGGCTCCTGGTGGATCTTACCGATGCCCAAGGGGGAATCAGGCTGGTCCACAAAGGGGCTGCAGGTTTGTCCAACAAACGTGTCCACAGGCAGTACTGGGTCCATGGTGTATCACAGAAAGTACAGTTGTGTACACTTACCATAAATGTAGATGTTCGAGTGTATTTCACTGTTGCAATCATTACATTTGGGTAATCTGCTGGCAGGTTGCCCTCAGTCGGCCTGATTAAGAAAGTTTTGGGTCCTGCATCAGTTGCTGTCCCTTCTTCCATAACGTCAGGTCATCAGAGATATAAAACATGCAGCAGACTCCATTACATCAGTTTTTCTTGCCCCAGATTGCATAGCTAAAGAAAGAAGAGGAATAGTAAAAGAAAAACAGGGGGCTGGAGGGAGGGTAACCAGGACTGCAACAGTGAATACACTCGAACATCTACATTTATGGTAAGTGTACACAACTGTACTATGTTCATTGTGTTTCACTGTTAGTCCTAACATTTGGGTAGATTCCCAAAGCTAAGGTTGGGAGGATGGATTTATACAGCATTAGGAACAGCTACAAGGCCCTGCAAAACAGCAGTGGCAAAGCCAGCTCTGGATTTTGAGAAAATTGTTAAGTGACAATGCTTGGTGAAAGTATGAACTGAACTCCAGGTAGCAGCTTCTAGAATATCCCTGGTAAGAACACCTCTGAGAAAGGCTGCTGAAGTAGATGCAGCCCTGGTGGAATGAGATCTGATCCCCTGGGGGATAGGTTTTCCATGGTGCTTATAACAGAAATGAATACAATGGCTTATCCATTTAGAAATAGCTTGCTTTGAAATAGCCTTCCCCTCTGCCCCTGCAGCAAATGCTACCAGCAGTTGTTCAGATTTTCTTTGAAATTTAGTCCTGTCCAAGTAGAATCTAAGTTGTCTGTGTACATCCAATAAATGCAGAATCCGCTCGCCCTTGTTCTGTGGATTGAGAAAGAAAGTTGGCAAATGAATGGACTGATTAAGAGCCATACTGGATACCACCTTGGGCATGAATGATGGATTGGTCCTGAGTGACACTCTGTCCACATGAAAGATGATGAAAGGCTCCACTGCCATAAGGGCTTGTAATTCAGATATCCTTCTAGCTGAAGTGATTGCTGAAAGGAAGGCTGTTTTCAGGAAAGAACTTTTAAGTCTGCAGTTGCAGCTGGCTCGAAAGGAGGTAGGCCGAGTTTCTCCAATACAAAGTTAAGGTCCCAGGCAGGGGTTGGAGCTCTCCTGGGTGGTCTCAAGTTTTTGGCCCCTCTGAGATACTGCTTTAGAAGAGGATGGGGGGGTTGGGTTGTAATGAGCTGAAATGGCTGAGGCATGGATTTTTATGGAAGAAAAAGACAGGTCCTTGTGAAACATCTCAGTTAGGTATTGCAAAATCTGAGGTAAATTGGGCACTGCTGTGCTCATCCCTTGAGATTGATTCCAGGCACAGAATCTTTTCCATTTGTCAGCATAAGATTTTCTAGTACTAGGTCTTCTCGCCTCCAAAATGATCCATCACAGGTTTGCTGCGGGATGCTAAGGGGGAATTTATGTGATTAGCCAAGCTGCAAGATTCGATGTTTGAAGCTGAGGGTGCAGAATTTGGTTGTCCTGCTGAGACAGTAAGGAAGGTGTCTGAGGCAGGTGCCAGGGAGAAATGTGTGACACACTGCGCAGGAGTGGGTACCAGTATTGGCGAGGCCAGTCCGGAGCAATCAAAATCATTTTTGGTTTGTCTTGTTTGATTTAGTAAAATTTTGGAGAGCAAAGGCAGAGGGGGAAAGGCATAGACTGATGAGGTTTTTCCAGCTGAAGGACAGAGCATCCACTTTCCAGGCATTTTTGTGAGGAGTTCTTGTGCAAAATTTGTCCAACTGGTAGTTCTGGGGTGAGGCAAAAAGATCTATGTCTGAGTGCCCTAATTTGCATGTCAACATGTTGAAAGTTCGTGGTTCCAGTTTCCATTCATGAGGGTCCATGAGATTTCTGCTTAGTTCGTCTGCCAGAACATTCTGCTTTCCTGGCAGGAATTGAACTTGTAGTTGTACTTGGTAGCTCAAGGCCATGTTCCACAATGCCATGGCTAGTCTGCAGAGGGGGTAGGAATGTGTACCCCCCCCCCCCGCTTGCTTATGTACCACATAACCGTGGTGTTGTCCGTCTTTATCATTAATTGTCCTGGATGAAGGTAGTCCTTGAAAGCTGTCAGTGCATTCTGTACAGCTAGCATTTCTTTTTGATTGATATGAAAGTGCATTTGATTTGGGCTCCATTTGCCCTGAATGCACTTCCCTGCCAGATGAGCCCCCCATTCATAGTCTGATGCATCGGTAGTTAGGGTTTGGGCAGCAAGGGGTGGTGTGAATGGCAGTCCCTTGTTTTGGTGGCAGGCCTCTGCCCACCATGGGAACTCTAGGCGCAGGCAAGGTATGATAGGAATCATTGTTTCCAGGCTGTGACAATGTGACTCCATAAACTTTTTAAGTACCACTGAAGTTTCCTCATATGCAGTCTTGCATATGGAATTAGAAGAATGCAGGAGGCCATGAACCCCAAGGCTTACAGTATTTGCCTTGCAGATAGCAGAGTTTTTGTGGCCACCTGTTTGAAGTAAGTCACCAAATGAATTTGCTTTTCTGGCAGAAGGAAAGCCATCTGGGCAGTTGTATTCAAGCTTGCACCCAGGAAGGTAATCTTTTGAGAGGGTACCAGTTTAGATTCCTTTTCGTTTATGGTGTACCCTAGACAGGTTAGAACTCTTTTAACAAAAGCCAGATGTTTTAGAAGAATGGCCTGGTTTTCTGCCTGAATTAGACAATTGTACAGTTATGGATATATTTGAATATTTCTTTGCCTGCAATATGCAATTACTGGAGCCAGGCACTTTGTGAATACCCTGGGCACAGTAGACAAGCCAAAGGGCAGTGCAGAGAATTGATAATGCATGCAGCCTGATTTGAAGCGTAGGAATCTTTTGTAAGATTCCCTGATTGGGATATGCAGGTAAGCCTCTTTTAAGTCGAGTTGCCAACCAGGCATCCTTGCCTAGCATAGGAAGTAACTGGTGAAGAGTCAGCATCTTGAATTTTGGAATGCCCAGGAAGGTGTTTAGAGTAGACAGGTCCAGAACTGAATGCCATGACTTGCCTATTCTGGGTACCAGGAAAAGTCTGGAATAGAAACCTTTTCCCTTTTCCTCTTCTGGTACTAGTTGAATAGCCCCAAGTTTAGGAGGAAAAGTACAAGAGATTTCCAGGATGTCTCCAAAGGAGACAGGTCAGGGGGGACCGTGGGGATCCTTCCCCATCATCGTAGTCCGTATCTTCCGTGAGGGACTCTTCTGGGGAGTCCATGCGTTTCCTCTTACATGCCCATTTCAAAGGGGGTTCTTCGGTGGGAGCATCCGAAGAAGACTCAGAAAGGGAAGTACCTTGGACAGGGGTTTCCTGGGCCTTGTGCTCTGGAGTCCTGGGGGGGGGGGGTGGCCTTTGACAGCGTTGACTCAGAAGGAACTGGAGGGATGACCGACACAGGAGGATTGCCAGAAGCAAGCACCCTCTCCATCACCCGGAAAGCAAGCCCACCTAAAGAGGAATGGGAGCCCGGAACCGAAGAGCAAACACTGGGTGGTAGTCACCCTCTGACCCGAAGCCGGGACCGACAACACAGTCAGAACCGTGACCAGAACCGGAGGTTCCACCCCCCAAGCATCAGATTGAGGAAGGGTGGGTTTCGACTGAACTGACACCCAAAGGGACCTCGGGGCCTCAGACATTGTCGCTGTCAGCGCCGAGGAAGGGGGTCCTCTCAAAAACGTCGGATATATGAGCCTTGGAACCAAGGGATCCAAGGGAGGAGAGTATGTAGGTGTCGCTGGTGTAATAGACCCAAAACCTGGAGTGGGATGGGGTCTAGGCAAATTTGAAATTTCCCTGGCAGTCAGCAGCTGGTCAAAAAGGTGCATGACATCCAATTCTGAAAGGCTCCTGGTGGATCTTACCGATGCCCAAGGGGGAATCAGGCTGGTCCACAAAGGGGCTGCAGGTTTGTCCAACAAACGGGTCCACAGACGAGTACTGGGTCCATGGTGTATCACAGAAAGTACAGTTGTGTACACTTACCATAAATGTAGATGTTCGAGTGTATTTCACTGTTGCAATCATTACATTTGGGTAATCTGCTGGCAGGTTGCCCTCAGTCGGCCTGATTAAGAAAGTTTTGGGTCCTGCATCAGTTGCTGTCCCTTCTTCCATAACGTCAGGTCATCAGAGATATAAAACATGCAGCAGACTCCATTACATCAGTTTTTCTTGCCCCAGATTGCATAGCTAAAGAAAGAAGAGGAATAGTAAAAGAAAAACAGGGGGCTGGAGGGAGGGTAACCAGGACTGCAACAGTGAATACACTCGAACATCTACATTTATGGTAAGTGTACACAACTGTACTATGTTCATTGTGTTTCACTGTTAGTCCTAACATTTGGGTAGATTCCCAAAGCTAAGGTTGGGAGGATGGATTTATACAGCATTAGGAACAGCTACAAGGCCCTGCAAAACAGCAGTGGCAAAGCCAGCTCTGGATTTTGAGAAAATTGTTAAGTGACAATGCTTGGTGAAAGTATGAACTGAACTCCAGGTAGCAGCTTCTAGAATATCCCTGGTAAGAACACCTCTGAGAAAGGCTGCTGAAGTAGATGCAGCCCTGGTGGAATGAGATCTGATCCTGGGGATAGGTTTTCCATGGTGCTTATAACAGAAATGAATACAATGGCTTATCCATTTAGAAATAGCTTGCTTTGAAATAGCCTTCCCCTCTGCCCCTGCAGCAAATGCTACCAGCAGTTGTTCAGATTTTCTTTGAAATTTAGTCCTGTCCAAGTAGAATCTAAGTTGTCTGTGTACATCCAATAAATGCAGAATCCGCTCGCCCTTGTTCTGTGGATTGAGAAAGAAAGTTGGCAAATGAATGGACTGATTAAGAGCCATACTGGATACCACCTTGGGCATGAATGATGGATTGGTCCTGAGTGACACTCTGTCCACATGAAAGATGATGAAAGGCTCCACTGCCATAAGGGCTTGTAATTCAGATATCCTTCTAGCTGAAGTGATTGCTGAAAGGAAGGCTGTTTTCCAGGAAAGAACTTTTAAGTCTGCAGTTGCAGCTGGCTCGAAAGGAGGTAGAGCGAGTTTCTCCAATACAAAGTTAAGGTCCCAGGCAGGGGTTGGAGCTCTCCTGGGTGGTCTCAAGTTTTTGGCCCCTCTGAGATACTGCTTTAGAAGAGGATGGGGGGGTTGGGTTGTAATGAGCTGAAATGGCTGAGGCATGGATTTTTATGGAAGAAAAAGACAGGTCCTTGTGAAACATCTCAGTTAGGTATTGCAAAATCTGAGGTAAATTGGGCACTGCTGTGCTCATCCCTTGAGATTGATTCCAGGCACAGAATCTTTTCCATTTGTCAGCATAAGATTTTCTAGTACTAGGTCTTCTCGCCTCCAAAATGATCCATCACAGGTTTGCTGCGGGATGCTAAGGGGGAATTTATGTGATTAGCCAAGCTGCAAGATTCGATGTTTGAAGCTGAGGGTGCAGAATTTGGTTGTCCTGCTGAGACAGTAAGGAAGGTGTCTGAGGCAGGTGCCAGGGAGAAATGTGTGACACACTGCGCAGGAGTGGGTACCAGTATTGGCGAGGCCAGTCCGGAGCAATCAAAATCATTTTTGGTTTGTCTTGTTTGATTTAGTAAAATTTTGGAGAGCAAAGGCAGAGGGGGAAAGGCATAGACTGATGAGGTTTTTCCAGCTGAAGGACAGAGCATCCACTTTCCAGGCATTTTTGTGAGGAGTTCTTGTGCAAAATTTGTCCAACTGGTAGTTCTGGGGTGAGGCAAAAAGATCTATGTCTGAGTGCCCTAATTTGCATGTCAACATGTTGAAAGTTCGTGGTTCCAGTTTCCATTCATGAGGGTCCATGAGATTTCTGCTTAGTTCGTCTGCCAGAACATTCTGCTTTCCTGGCAGGAATTGAACTTGTAGTTGTACTTGGTAGCTCAAAGCCATGTTCCACAATGCCATGGCTAGTCTGCAGAGGAGGTAGGAATGTGTACCCGCTTGCTTATGTACCACATAACCGTGGTGTTGTCCGTCTTTATCATTAATTGTCCTGGATGAAGGTAGTCCTTGAAAGCTGTCAGTGCATTCTGTACAGCTAGCATTTCTTTTTGATTGATATGAAAGTGCATTTGATTTGGGCTCCATTTGCCCTGAATGCACTTCCCTGCCAGATGAGCCCCCCATTCATAGTCTGATGCATCGGTAGTTAGGGTTTGGGCAGCAAGGGGTGGTGTGAATGGCAGTCCCTTGTTTTGGTGGCAGGCCTCTGCCCACCATAGGAACTCTAGGCGCAGGCAAGGTATGATAGGAATCATTGTTTCCAGGCTGTGACAATGTGACTCCATAAACTTTTTAAGTACCACTGAAGTTTCCTCATATGCAGTCTTGCATATGGAATTAGAAGAATGCAGGAGGCCATGAACCCCAAGGCTTACAGTATTTGCCTTGCAGATAGCAGAGTTTTTGTGGCCACCTGTTTGAAGTAAGTCACCAAATGAATTTGCTTTTCTGGCAGAAGGAAAGCCATCTGGGCAGTTGTATTCAAGCTTGCACCCAGGAAGGTAATCTTTTGAGAGGGTACCAGTTTAGATTCCTTTTCGTTTATGGTGTACCCTAGACAGGTTAGAACTCTTTTAACAAAAGCCAGATGTTTTAGAAGAATGGCCTGGTTTTCTGCCTGAATTAGACAATTGTACAGTTATGGATATATTTGAATATTTCTTTGCCTGCAATATGCAATTACTGGAGCCAGGCACTTTGTGAATACCCTGGGCACAGTAGACAAGCCAAAGGGCAGTGCAGAGAATTGATAATGCATGCAGCCTGATTTGAAGCGTAGGAATCTTTTGTAAGATTCCCTGATTGGGATATGCAGGTAAGCCTCTTTTAAGTCGAGTTGCCAACCAGGCATCCTTGCCTAGCATAGGAAGTAACTGGTGAAGAGTCAGCATCTTGAATTTTGGAATGCCCAGGAAGGTGTTTAGAGTAGACAGGTCCAGAACTGAATGCCATGACTTGCCTATTCTGGGTACCAGGAAAAGTCTGGAATAGAAACCTTTTCCCTTTTCCTCTTCTGGTACTAGTTGAATAGCCCCCAAGTTTAGGAGGAAAAGTACTTGTTTCTGAGCCTCTGCCCACTGATTTGGGGGCAAGTCTGGCCACCCGTTTGGAATTGGCTGCTTGTGGAAATGAAATCTGTATCCTTGGGACACTATATTTAAAACCCATTTGTCCTGGATTATGAGTTGCCAGTTTCTTGAATGAAGAGCCAGTTTTCCCCTCAAAGTGCGGCTAAGTGGTAAGTGCTTGGTAATTTCAAAGGGAAGTCATTGAGACTGTTAAACATAGGGTGGTGCCTTGTTGTTTCCAGATTTGGAAGTGGAAGCACCCCATTGCTTAGTTCTGAAAGTCCCTTGGGACTGAAACCTGGTGTTTTTGGAATGTCTGGGTTTGGCCGTAGTGGCTCTGGAAGGAGCGGGAAAGGACCAGTTCTTAGTAGGCCAATGCCTACTAAATCCAGGAGGTTGCACTTGTAAGAAATCTTTCACAGTTTGCATAGACAGCTTTATCTTCCATCTTTTTAAGAACTTCTTCAGCCTTATTGCCAAATAGGTGGCCCTGTTGTAAAGGAGCATCCAAAAGTTTTGCTTTAACATGATCGGGCAGAGATTGATCCTTAAGCCAAGCATGCCTTCTAAGCACAGACCCAGTAACAGCAGCCCTACAAGAAGCCTCTGAAGAATCAAAACCATATTGCAAAGTATGTTTGCCAACTTGTTCAGCTGAATGCAATAAATCCTGCAAATCTTTATTCTCCACATAATCAGAAATCATCATTTTCTGTTTAAGCAGTCCCAGGATATGTTATTGGTATTTTAGCATATGAAATTGACTGTTTAAAGCCCCGATTGCTAAGGTTGCTGAAGTATAAAACTTTTTACCCCATCTATCCAGCGCCCTAGAGTCTCTATCAGAAGGGGTAGGATTTCTATCAGTAGAAGCCTTAATGCCCTTGGGCCCCCGAGAAATGGTTTCAGGGTCCGCAACAGGATTTTTGAAAAGGAATTTGTGGGACTCAGGAACCCTGTAGTACCTGTCTGGTTTGCTAGGGGCTGGAGGCAAGGAAACAGGGGCCATACTGGATTCCGAAAATACATCATCAACAATATCTAGTACAGGAGGTATAGCCAAAGGCCTATGCTGAGGAAGAAGGAGGAAATCCCTAAGCCTATTTTTGGATTCAGAGAAATCCTGACTTTCCCAGTGGAAATGCTCTCTTAAGGTATGTTAAGTTTCCCCAAAATAGAAATCCTCAGGCGGAGAAGCAGAGGGAATGGAATCCTCTGCTTCGGAGTCCTCATAAGTAGGTATGGACAAATCCAGATCATTAGAAGAGTCAAAAGAAACAGAGTCTTGTTCAGAAGATTCACAGTCAAATTCAATCCTAGGCCTCTGACTACCCCTGATTAGAGCAATTAAATCTTCAGCCATTTTGACCATTTGTTTTTTAGGCATAGGGGCCTGAACATGTGGCCTGGGCGTCATTTTTTTAAACACAGATCGAGATTTAGGCCTTAACACTGAAGTTGGAGTTGGTTTAATATGCAAGTTTGTAGGCCTGAATACACCCTCAAAAGCCGGTGCCTGCTCAGCGGCTCCAGACCCATCCAAGGTAGAGACATCCGCGGGTTCCATATGTGGAAGCATCTCGTGGCATACCGGACTCCGAATGGGTCTCAGTAGAGGCCTGTGAATCAGAAGTAGCAGGTATTAGGGGCTGCAAAAGCTCCTCACTGAGTACCGGCGAACTGGCGACTGGCTTAGGAGAAGCGTCGTCGGCAGTTTTGGACCTCAACAGCCTGTCTGCCTTTTTCTTTGCGTTTTTTCAATATTCCGGTAGTCGGATGGCTAACCAACATCATTCCTGGATAATTAAACAGAGAACCAAAATATTTTGAAGCAAAAATATACAGACGATGGATAGTGCGCTGATTAAATAAAGCACAAAACCGACAGCAAGGTACGTCGTGGTCAGGGCCTAGGCAAGGAATACAGTACAAATGAAAATCATCATGAGGTATTTGCTTCCCACAAGTAATACAATTATTAACTTTTACTGGCATCGGTAAGAAGCAAGAAAAAGTTTCCCTAATGGGGTACTTAGCTTTTAGTTGAAGACTTTGGTTCTGAAACCCTAAAACAAAAATTTCAGGAGTCAGCCGACCGGCACTTGCAAACTGCTTCTGCTTCGGGCACTGCGCAGCAAGAAAGACTGATGTAATGGCTTCAGCTGCATGTTTTATACCCCTGACGACCTGACATCATGGAAGAAGGAAAAGCAACTGACGCAGGATCCAAGACTTTGTTAATCAGGCCGACTGAGGGCAACATGCCAGCAGATTACCCAAATGTAATGACTGCAACAGTGAAACATGATGAACATCGGCACCAATGATTCCAGCTTAGAAACCGGCAACAAAGGAATGGTTGGAGCTGAGAACGGGCAAGGAGCCGAGGTCACAAAAGGGGTGGACTTCAAGAATGGTTCTGAAGTTGTTGTTAGAACCAACATCGGAATGGAGATGGGTGACGTCAGTGCTGAGACAGAGGCAGATAAACTGATCAGAACCGAGTAAATGGTGCAGTAGTCATTGGGGCCAGGGTAGGTGCCGACGAGGTGACTTTGGTATGCTTCACTGGAGCTGAACTCGGAGTTGAGGTATTCGGAACTGAGGAGGCAGTATGGTGCTCGGAGGAAGACTTTTGAGCCTTGTGCTTATGGCTTTTACCCCTGTCACTAGCCGTTAAAGAGGCATCCAAGCGAGGACATTTCTTGTCCACAGAAGGAGGGGATGAGACCTCCATCGCAGAAATAGCCTCCAAAAAAGGCGATGAAAGCAGGCCCTTCAGGATCAATTTATTACAACGCTCATTCAGCACCCGCTGACTGAAGCTGGCACAAATATATCACATGGAGGTTTCGCCGACAAATGCGAAACTCCCAAACAGTACACACACTCTTCATGAAGGTCGCTACTTGGAAGTTTACCACTGCAAGAAGAGCAGTGTTTAAACCCCATAGTTCCCTTCTTCTCGGACATAATAGCGAACACTCGCACAAAAAAGAAAGCATGAAGAAAGTGAAGAAAGAGGAAATATCAACAATGGTAATGGGATACCACAAGGGTAGAAAGGCCACTACCAACAATGGTATGAAAGGGATACCTGTGGGTAGAACAGAGTGTAGAAAGATACCAGGGAACTAGTAACTAACCAGAAAAAATTCCACAAAACTTGCAAATTTATAAAGATAAATCACTTAGCTGGAGAGCTCGGTGAAACGCTGCATATGGCTGTGCAGCAAACAAGATCTGAGGTAACTGAGTGAAGGGTATTGTGGGTAACAGCTTAGCTCAAGAGTTTTTGCTGCACGCAAGTTTGGTAAGGCCGACTCGGTTCTGAGGGCTCAGAACTGAACCCATCAGTGATGAACAGGAAGAACATTAACAACTTCAGATAATAGCTTTTAAAGAAAAAGTGGCTGCGAAAGACCACACTTTGTTGATTTTGCTAAAATTGGTGTGGACAGTAAAGCATATAACCCATTTTATTTCATTAATGTTTAGATGGACAGAAAGGAAAAAGGCAAGTGAAACAATTTTTGTTATTAGTATATATATATATATATATATATATATATATATATAAAACATTTCATGATATAAACCGTAGTTTTGTGTAGTGTGTAGTCAGGGGTATTTTAAATGTGGGGTGCATCTTTTCAGCGGTGTGTGTGTGTGTGTGTCAGAGAGAGAGAAAGGAAACCATTAAAGCAAACAAGTACTTTTTAGCTGTAAAGACATATAGGCTTTACAGTACAAGAGAAAACGGTCAGACAAAGCAAGTTTTTGGTGTTGGGCTGCTGGGTGGGGTGGGGTCAGGGTTGCCAGACGTCCCTATTTGGGCGGGACTGTCCCGAGATCAGCAGCCTGATCCCGAGTCCCGCCCTGCCGGTTTAAAACCCGGCCAGCCTCCGCTTTGTTTGTTTTTTTTTTTTTTTGATTGTCTGGCATACGGACCAATCAAAAATTGCTAAACACGGAGCTTCTTGTCCGCATTAAACACGAGAAGCTCCGTGTTTAGCGATTTTTGATTGGCCCATATGCCGGTATACGGGCCAATCAAAAATCGCTAAACATGGAGCTACTTGTGTTGAATGCGGAACTGCAATGCATTAAACACGAGAAGCTCCGTGTTTAATGCAGAGCTACTGAGTGAGCTCAGTTCTTTAATGTGGAACTGTGTTCCACATTAAAGACCTTTTTTTTTTTTTTTTTGTCCCTACCTGGGGGGCTGGAAATCTGGCAACCCTGATTATATTATACACAGAATTAAGATATTGTCTTATTTTTTGACAAAGTGCATGAATACATAATAAATGCCCCGGGCTTATGCTGTAAATGAGTGTTTTTGTAAGTAGGCTAGAAAAAAATAAGAAAATGATGAAATCTATGAAAAATGCTTACGTGTATTACATCTGCAAAGATATTAGTTTTTTCCATTAGCAAATGTTCAGTGGGAGTCAAGACTGGAGCTTAAAGCACCTGTACCATTCTCCTCTGAGTGAAATTTACAGAGAGTCATTGCCAAGTACTTTTTCATGTAGACAAGATGTCTGCAGGTTCAAACAATTCTGGGAGTTCTGGGCATTATTTGTTGAGGAAAATGCAAAATTTAAAAGGTACAATGGCAAGCACTTTAGTGAAAAATAAAATTTGAAATTATGGGAAGTGAACAAGATAGCAGTCTTAATACCTTAATGCATTTATAACAGAACAGTCTACAATTTAGTTTTATTTCTACATAGCAAGTGCACTTTTTCTTAGGGCTAAAAGCTAATGTTTACTGAAAACATACAAGCTGTTTTTCGCATCTGGTAGGGGAATACACAGCAATCAGTATAAGTGGGTACACATACTGCCGTAAGTGCTTTAGCATGGGTAAAAGAAGTTATGTACCTACCATAACATTCCATGTTTGCTGTCCTTCATCTTGCCTTCCTGTTTGCTGGTTGGGTTCAGAGCTGATCCTCGGCTCCGACTCGGCCGATTTACTATAGCATGAGAGCTTTTACTGGCTCGAGGCTACCCCTTATCCCAACATGCCTAATGGCAGCTACCCAGATCTACTTTGTAAAAGCCCTCACTAGACATACATAGTAAAAAAACAATTTTTACTAAGCTCTTATACATCAAGGTAGGAAGGAAAGAGGAAAAGACAATGCATGGTTAACTAACCTGGTATGTCAGTAGGAAACTCAGCCAGTGTAACCAATAAAGAACTCCTCTCGAACCTCCAGGAAGGGGGAAGGAGGGGGGACACAAGAAGGAAGGCAAGATGAAGGACAACAAACATTGAACGTTATGGTAGGTACATAACTTCTTTATGTTATGTTGTCCCATCCCGCCTTCATTCTTGCTGGTTGGAACTGCGCCCTCAGCACCTGGTGCTTGGGTGGCTCACTGGAACAAACTCTTCAGGACCATGGAACCAAAGGATGCCCTATTCCGGGAGACCACATCCACTTTGTAATGAGAGATAAAGGTATGAGGACTTGCCCATGTTGCTGCTGCACAGACTGAATCTAAAGGCAACTTAGCTTGGAAGGCAACAGAGGTGGCTAAGGCCCTGGTTGAATGTCCTCTGGGCCTTCCTGAAAGTGTCTTTTTATGCAAACTATATGAATAACTGATTGTGTCTGACAGCCATTTTGAGAAGGTGACTTTTGAAACTGGATAACCTTGTTTATTGTCAGCAAAGGATATAAATGATTGGTCTGATTTTTCTGAGGTCTTTGGTCCTGTGTAAATAAAAAACGTAATTGTCTATGAACATCCAATTGGTATAACCTATACTCTGCCTTGTTGCTGCAATTAGGGAAGAACACAGGAATCTCAATGGACTGATTTAAGTTATACTCAGAACGAACCTTTGGCAAGAAAGGATTGGTCCCTAGAGAGACTTTGTCTTTGTGAAAAATGAGATGTGGTGCGGAATAGACAAAGCATGCAATTCAGAAACCTGTCTAGCTGAGGTTATACCAACCAAGAAGAGGATTTTCCAAGATAGAAACTTCAGGGGGCAAGATGCTGCTGTTTCAAAGAGAGGCAGAACCATTGAAGCTAAAACCAAGTTTAGGTCCCAGGGTGGGGGAGGTTCTCTTACCGGGGGCTGTAAAAGTGTTGTACCTCGTAAGAATGCTCTGCACAACTTATGGGACATAATGTTAGAACCCAAGTCTCCTACATGAAAATTGGAGATGGCAGCCAGTTTGACCCTAATAGTAGCTGCAGCTGCCCCTTTTTCAAAGGTTTCTGCTAGAAAGTCAAGAATCTTGTGAACAGAAGCCGTAAAAGGATCAATGTTATTACTCTTGGCCCAATAAGAGAACCTCTTCCATTTGTTAGTGTAAATCCTCCTGGTAGTGGGCTTGTGGGAGGACACAAGGATGTGTTGTACAGCAGGGAAAATGTTTGGGAGCCTGGCTAAGACCGAAAGTGGAGTAACCAAGCAATCAGCTTGAGAGTTTGGAGGGGTGGGTGAAGCCTGCCTGACTGATGCATCAGGAGGACTGGAACTGGGTCTAGTATCCAAGGCTCCAGTTAAAGATGATGGCGAAGAAACGGAAAACATATCTGATGAGGTCAGTAAGGAGCAATGAGGATGAGTTTGCAACCAAACGATTTTGCTTTCTGAAGTACCTTTGGAATGAGAGGGAATGGCGGAAAAGCATATAGTAGTTCCGGAGGCAATCATGAACAAGTGCATCCCTGGGTGACTGTCCCGGAGGGGGAACTAGGGCGAAGTAGCTGCTGCATTTGTTGTTTAGGGGAGTGGCAAAAAGATCACAGCATGGCCAGCCCCATTTATGGAAAATCAAGTCCGCAACTTCTTGCTTCAGGGACCACTCATGAGGCAGGAGGATAGCCCTGCTGAGCCTGTCCGCTATCATGTTGAATTTTCCAAGAATGTGTGTCGTAATCAGAGAATGTTGGGAAGACATCGCCCAGTGCCATACTCAAAGCGCCTCCCAACACAAGGGGTAAGATCTGGTTCCTCCCTGCTTGTTGATGTACCATACCACCTGATATATTGTCTGTCTGGATTGCAATGGTCCCAGTAGGTAGAGAGTCTTGAAGTGCTTGCAACAACAGGAGCACCGCTCTCATCTCTAGAACATCGATGTGCAAATGGTACTCGTGAGGCTGCCATTTTCCTTGGACAGTTCTTCCAGATAATGCCCCCACCCTATCTGGGAAGCGTCCATGGTCACTGTGGCTACCAGATGGGGGTCTAGAAAAAGTCTGCCCAGAGTCGCCTAGGGGGAGACAAGTCACCATAGTAGGTCCTTTATGCAAGATTCCATGATCAAGACCATGTGTGACATTGGCAAATCCTGGAAAGGCCACTGAGGGAAAAGAAGCCCCTGTAGAATCCGCATGTGGAAGCGTGCTAAAGGAACTAGCATAATTGCTGCAGCCATTGAGCCCAGTACTTATAAAACTTGTCTTGCCTGAACTCTGGTCTTCTTTATGAGAAAAGAAACTTGCTGACAAATGGTTGACACCCTGTCTTGAGGCAGTTTTGCTATCATGCGTCTTGTATCCAAGTATGCCCCCCTATAAAGGTAACAGACTGACAAGGCAACAAGGCAGATTTTTCATAGTTTATGGTGATGCCTAACTGGGAACAAGTTTAGATTGTGTAGTCCCGTGCTTTGATCAGTTGATGCTCAGTGGTAGCAGTGAGGAATCAATCGTCTAAATATGGAAACACCTGGAATCCTAGATGCCTCAGGTGAGTCGTAACCACTGCCATACAGTTGGTGAACACACTGGGGGCTGTGGTGAGACCAAAGGGCAGGGCTCTGAACTGATAATGACTGGCTCCCAGCTGGAAGCGTAGGAGTATCCTGGATTGCCAGTCCATTTTTATATGGTAGTACGTGTCCTGGAGATCTATGGAGCACATCCAATTGTCCTGAACAAAGAAGGGAAGAATGGACTGCAGTGTCACCATCCGGAACTTCATCTTTTTTACTGACTGGTTTAGTTTGTTGAGATCTAAAATGGGTCTCCAGTCCAGCCTGAGAGTAAAGGTCGCTGAAGAAAACATATGCTTCCCATACCTGTCCATCTTACGAGACTCTTTGTTCGGCGGATGGACAGATGAAGTTTCCGCAAGTTCCTTCTTAGTGGCTGCAGCCACCACAATGGCATCAACACGGAGCCCTTTGGACAAGAAATACTTATCTTCTGGAGCGGGAATAAATTTGTTGGGTCTCCTCGGAACTGGTTCCATGGTCTCTGGAGCGCTCCATGCCTTTTGACTCACTACAGACAAAAGTGAGTCGAAAAGCGGAAACACCCATGAGGTTGAGGGTCGGGAACCAAATGCATCCAGGTAGACAGACTCATCCTAAGAAGAGGCTAGGGACTTCCAGCCACCCCTCTGTCTAAGGATCTCCAAGATGTCTGAAAAAGAGACATCCTCAGAGGGGGACTGTGGGGACCCTTCCAATTCATCCCAAGTCTGTATCCAAAGTGATAGACTCAGGGGAGTCTAGGAGCCTCCCCTTATACTTCTTCTTCCAAAAGACCTCCTTGGGGTTCGAGGGAGATTTCGGAAGAGGTGGGGTCACCTAGTGGGGCATCTTGGGGCACAGGTTCCCTACACTTGGTGGCAGGAGGAGGGACAAAGGCAGGCATAGGCCCCAAGAGAGAAGGAGCCAATGGAGCAGAGAGTGGAGCAGTCTCAGGAGACAGTGCGCTCCTCATCACCTCGAAGGCACCACAGTCCAGAGTCGAAGGAACCGCCAGCTCCGAAAAGCCCAGAGATTTCCTTTGAACCAGAAGCGACGGCTCCAAGGCCAATGTATGAGCCAAGCTCACCTGCACCAAAGCTCTGAGAGGGACAGCGGTGTCGGACAAGGGTCCGATGCCACTTCCCCCCTTGGAGCCCGCGAGAGAGCTTCGACGCCCAGATCCCTCGACGGAATGAGACACCGAGGTGATCGGAGCGGTCATCAGAACCGACTCAAGAGAGTCAGAGGAGGAATCGATGGAGAAGCTGGGAGGCCAAAGGAGCCAATTCCTTATGGGCTGGGTTCGAAAGTAATTTAGCAAGTGCCTGTGACTTGAAGAGCCTGTTGACCTCTCTCTCCACATTGTGATCCAAAAGTCTGGAGGACCGAGAGGAGTGTGAAGAGGACTGGTGACTGCCTGCTCTAGGTCGCAGCAGAGGAGATTGTGGAACGGAGCGTACCAACTCCAAAGAAGGAGACCTTGATCTCTAATGGGTCCGGACTGGCTCAGAGGACACAGATGCAGCAGCTAGAGACTTAGCTTTGTTGGAGCCAATGCTGGGAGCCAACAGAGCCGAAGGCTTCTCAGTGATTTTTGTCTGTTCTGAACTCAGAACCGATGGCTTGGAGTGTTTCTCGGACAATTTGACTGGCTGAGGACCCTGAGACGAAAAATCTTGAGGGTTCTTCAGGAGGCCACATAAAATAAGCTTATTTTTTTCTTTACTGCAGGACTCTGGAACTGAAAGAGTGACAGATCTAGCAAGAGTCCTGCAGGTGAACAGCCCCTAAACAATAAACGCAACTTGTGTGCTCATCCGTAAGGGACATTTTTTGGCAACACGAGCCGCATTTTTTAAACCCAGAGGGTTCTGACTCTTTAGACATGGTAAACACTAGTCAAAGACATTTTCACAGTACCAGAAAAAACAGAAAGCTATCAGCTAGCAGCACACAACAAGTAACTGCAACTAGGCTGTAACAGGCAGCCCAACAACAAAGAGAAGACAGAAGGGGGAGAGCCTCTAACTTAAACGGCGACTTCCCCAATGGGAGAGCCTCTAACTTAAATGGCAATCCCAGAAAAGGGAAGAACCCTCTAACATAAACGGGCTCTAAGGGGAAAGCAAGGCCTGAGGAGAAAAAACGATGGCCATAAGCACCATAAAAAGCAGAGAAAGGGGTCGTTAGACTAACAGGGATAGTACACACTCTGACGAGTCAATATAACCAGTAAAATTTAGAAAAAACTAGCAATAAATAGAAAAAAGCACAAAGCATTTAGCCTGAGCCAGTAGTAGCAATCTCGATGCTGCAAGCAGCAAACAAGATCTGGGTAGCTGCTGCTAGGCATGTTGGGATAAAGGGTAGCCTCGAGCCAGTAAAAACTCTTGAGCTATAGTCAATTGGCCGAGATGGAGCTAACGATCATCTCCAAACCCAACCAGAAAGAATGAAGGCGAGATGGGACGACATAACATCATTAGTTTGAGGTTAGGTAATAATACCTATGGGTGCAGCAGTCAGTTTGGGGCAATTGCTCCTATCTGGAGGGTTAACCTTCACTTTTTGAAGATGTACATATGGTAATAGGAGGCAGGGGTGTTTTGAAAATATATTTAGTTTTATATGAACATTTCCGTTAAAACAAAGAATATTAAAAAATACATCATAGGTGCAAATGGAGATAAGAAACAACTGTATAAAAGATCAGTCTACCAAACAGTGTGCATGCATCAAAAAAGTTAGAAATACACATTCAAAAAAACTGTCACATATAATATGCGGTATCAATAGCTCTTTATCATAAGGGCTATGCTATCCATATTATCTTGGAATGTAAATGGCCTTACAGCTACATGCAAAAAGGAAGGAGTACTGAATTATATTAAGAAATGCAGTGTGTAAACAGCAATGGAGACACATATTTAAAGAAATGAGCATGTAAATTTAACAAAGAAAACTTCAGGATGGATATTCAGTAGACTACCAGGTCAAAGAGAAAGGTGAATAATTACAATAATTACAAGAAGGGCTCCAAGAGTGACAGAAGAGTAAAGCAAACAATTGTAGATTTGTGGTAGTAAAGGGCTATTGGCAAAGGAGGAAGATTATGGTGGCTTGTATTTATATTCCACCAAAAACTTCTATTATAGGAAGTTCATGGGCAAATACTAGGCTACCTACCCTTTTGAGTCATTTTAAGCCTAGTCAATTTCCCTTTCATGAGAATAAAACCACATTCCTTCTGTTTGTAAGGTAACCACCTTATCCATTACACAAATCTCCCATTATGGAGCTTAAGAAAATTTGGGGAAGAATGATCAGCTTTCAGTAGGGAATGTTAATTATAGGTGGGGACTGAAATTTGATTTGCAATATTGAGGCTGTATCAGCGGGGACCCAGAAGGGAAAATATAACAAAAAAGGTAGACTATTGAAGAAATTATTGAAAATATTTGGTATGGAAGATGTGAATTCAGTAGTGGGAACTCCGACTGAATTTACATTTATCCATTAGGTACAATAATTTTATCTAGTCTAGTCCAACTATATTTCACAGAAACATGTGCATTTAATTGAAAGCACTGACACATCCCATAACTATTTCAGGTCATGCACCAATAAACGAGGGATTATCTGAAAAATATACATGAGTCTAGACTACTGTTAAGCAAATATTGCATGACAAGAACTCCAGAACACAAAAACTTTTAGCTCAACGACTTAAGCAACAGAAAGTATAAAAACTGTTGTCACTAAACTTAGGAAGCCTATAACATGAATAACCAAAGATCTTGTAGAGATGTTAGAAATTGTCAGAAATGTTATGAAAATTTGTAAACAGGAGAGAAATGTGAAAATGAAGAGCAAAACTGGAAATATTAATGGAAGACAATTATACCAAGTTTAGAAGTAGATGAGGCTCAACAACTAAGTTAAGACAGCAGGAGATGAGATAAAAATGGTGATGTATAATCAATCTGCAGGAAAGTCTCCATGAACAGACTGCATTCCTGTGGAAGTCTGGAAGTTAGGAGGGAAGAAAATTATAAAGATGTGGAAGATTTTATTTAACAGCATTTTAAAAGAAGGGAAATCACTGACCTCTTGGAAGAAAGTTGTGGTGGCTGTATTACCTAAAAGATGGTAAACACCCATCAGACCCAGGTTCATATAGACCCATTTCAACTTTAAACCATGATTATAAAATGATTTATGTCAATACTACCTAGACGGATGGCAAAGGTATTGCCAAAATTGACAGATATGGATCAATGTGGTTTAGTAAAGGAAGGAAGGCAAACATTTGACATTAATAGAACAATGATAATCCAGACGGAATCAGAATGTAAAGCATACTGCTCTTGCTGGTGGGTCTTGATGCAGAAAGAGCATTTGACAGAGAAAGATGGGATTTTGAGTAAAGGAATGGAAGCATGTGTATTCCCTGACAAAATACTAAGGATTATTAAGAGGATACATGAAAGATCAGAAGCAATTAAAGTGGGAGGGTTGATCTCTCTGATAAATTGTGTTTGAATACAGGAACCAGGCAGTGTGTCCTTTCCCCCCCTTTGTTACTTGATTTATAATTAGAGCCATTGGCAAATAAAATAAGGGATTCAGAAATGCAAGAATAAAACTGGTAAGGTAATCAAGAAAAGTTGGCTTTGCCAATACTAGTTTGTACCTGATAAATCAAAGAAAGGACATCTCAGTGTTAAGGACCAATTTCAGACCACTTCAAATCTTTTTGGATATAAAATTAATGATAAAACAAGGACTATAGCTGTAAATATATACCCGCACAAAAATTGGTTCATCTATACCAATATTTATGGGGACAAAATAAGATGAAGTACTTAGGAGCATGGATTAAAATGGATTCTATTACTGAAGCTAAGAATATGTGGGAAGAAGACTAAAAAGGTAATACAAAAACTGAGAAACTGAAAGCTCTTGTACATGGAGAGTAAGATACAAGCAGCGAAAATGTGTTCAGTCCTTTCAGTTTTATATACAGGCCAGGCATATTTTTATCAACCAGTGGAGAAGTTGTGGACAATTAATAGAGCTGAAGAAGTTTATCTGAGAAGGGAAGAGGGCAAGAAATAAGTGGGATAAGTTGATACTCCCAATGGAGCAAGGTGGCTTAGGATTACCGGACTTGAGGGAATATTTTAGAGCTACACGTTTAAGGTTTACACATTATCACAAGTCGAAGGTTATAACTCAAAAACGGAAAGGAATGATGCTGAAGTGGGTGGGGGGGGCAAGCAATATGGACAGAGTGGGATTTTGGACACTAATCCTTAAGAACAACAACCATACAAGTTATAGTATTCCAAGATCCAAACCAGTAGGGGAATGGAAAAAGGAGATTTTGCTAATATGGATGACTGCAAGTAGGGGTACAGAAAATAGCAAGAGGGAGTTGAAACTTACTGGAGAAACTGGCAACCAAGACAGTGGGAGCAAATAAATAGAGAGGGAAAGTTAAGCATAGGATGAGGCCAAGAAGTTAGCACTTCAGATTAGAGACAGCCTTCTCTGCCAGAGATTGATAGAGTATAGGCAAAGAGAAAGTATAGGGGACTCCTAAGTCAAAGACCTGCTCTGGTAGAGTTTTAGTTGATTCTATAACAGAAGCTACCATACAATTAATATTGTATATAAAATACTGCACAATAACTATAAGAATCAGAGGAGATTAGAAAAGATTGGGAAGAAAGACCGGAAATGTTACTCAACAAGGGAACAATGGGAGGGCGCACGTACATCTCCTTAGTATGCAACAAAGTCCAGAAAGTTTAGGATTTTTGCTTGGAAGTGTTTGCATATGCAGTTTTATGCCCTGTGCAGACTTCAAAGAATTTTTCCTCAGGTGAATTGCAAATCTTTGAGGAGTGATGGGGAAAAAAGGTAAAGTACAGTTTTGTACCTACCATAAATGTAGATGTTAGAGTGTTCACCCTGCTGCAGTCATCACACTTGGGTTATCCTGCCATCAGGCGGTCCCGCAGTCAGCCCAAATTCCAAAGTCTTGGTCTGGCGTCGGTTGCTGTCGCTTCTTCCCGCACGTCAGTGCGCCAGGGGTATACAAGAGGCATCAGACGCCATTGTTTTCAGTTTTTCTTGCCCTAGATGTCAGGTGCCCCCAAAAGGTAGGCAAAATATATATATATATATATATATATATATATACATACACACACACACACACACACACACACACACACACACACACACACACACACACACACACACACACACATATGGCTATATAAAAATAAAACAAAACCCTAAGGTACAAGCAAATACACCACAGAGGTAGAATAGGATAAAGTGGTACAGATAAGTTCAGCTAGTTCAGATGGGATGGAGGGAGGGTAACCTGGACTGCAGCAGGGTGAACACTCGAACATCTACATTTATGGTAGGTACAAAACTGTACTATGTTCATCGTGTTACCCTGCTGCAGTCATCACACTTGGGTTGAATCCCAAAGCTGGGGGGGGGGGGGGGGAGTGGAGTCAAACAGGGTTAGAAGAAGCTAGTAGGCCCTGCAAAACTGCAGTGGCAAAACCAGCTCTAGTCTTGGAGTAAAGAGGTAAGTGATAGTGTTTGGTGAAGGTGTGCACTGAACTCCAAGTAGCAGCTTCCAAAATATCTTTGGTTGGCACTCCCCTGAGAAAGGCTGCTGATGTAACAGTAGCCCTGGTGGAGTGGGACCTAATGTTAGCAGGTACTGGTTTCCCATGATGTGTGTAGCAGAAACGTATGCAATGTCCTATCCATTTAGAAATGGTCTGTTTTGAGACAGCTTTTCCTTGTGATCCTGTAGCATAGGCTACAAAAAGCTGGTCAGTTTTTCTGAAAGCCTTAGTTTTATCCAAGTAGTAACGTAACTGCCTGTGAATGTCCAAAGAGTGCAGGAGTCTTTCTCCTGAGTTCTGGGGATTTGGGAAGAAGGTGGGCAAGTGAATGGTTTGGTTTAGGGCCACACTGGATACCACCTTTGGCATAAAGGAAGGATTAGTTTGTAGAGAAACTCTGTCTTGATGAAAAATGAGGAAAGGTTCCACTGCCATTAGTGCCTGTAGCTCTGAGACTCTTCTAGCTGAGGTTATTACTAGTAGTAGGGCAGTTTTCCATGAAAAAGCTGGTTCAAAGGGCGGCAGTGTAAGCTTTTCCAGGACAAAGTTGCGATCCCAAGTAGGTGTCGGAGCTCTCCTTGGCAGTCTTAAGTTCTTAGCCCCTCTGAGGTACTGTCTTAGGACTGGATGTGAAAATAAAGGAGGATCCGTGCTGTAATGGGCTGAAATTGCTGAGGCGTGGATCTTAATAGATGAAAAGGAAAAGTCCTAAGTGTAACATCTCAGTTAAATATTGTAGAATCTGAGGAATGTTCGGCTCCAGGGGATTTAGGCCTTTAGCCTGAAAATCTTTTCCATTTGTCTGAATAGGTTTGCCTGGTGCTGGGCCTCCTGGCTTTCAGAATGACATCCATAACAGCTTTGGATAAAGGTGTTGGCTGATTGTTTAGATAATTTGCCATGCAGCCAGGTTTAAAGTCTTGAGCTGGCTGTGTAGAATCAGATTGTCTCGCTGGGTGAGCAGGTGAGGAATTTGTGGTAAAATCCATGGTGGGCCCTGGACCATGGTCCTTAAAATTGGATACCAATGTTGGTGTGGCCAGTCTAGTGCAACGAGAATCATTTGTGGCCTCTCTAATCTGACTTTCAGTAGTACCTTTGCTAGAAGAGGCAGTGGAGGGAAGGCATACACTGTTAATGTTTTCCAACTGAATGAGAGGGCGTCCACTTTCCAAGCTAGTGGATGGAAGGTCCTTGTGCAAAATTTTTGAAGTTGGTGGTTGTGGGGGTTTGCAAACAGATCTATGTCTGGGCGTCCCCATTTTTGAGCTATCATTGCAAATACTTGTGGATCTAGTTTCCATTCGTGTGGATCCATGATGTTTCTGCTTAGGTCGTCTGCCAATGTGTTTTTCTTTCCTGGCAGGAATTGTGCTTGTAATTGAACCTGGTAAGACAATGCAGTGTTCCACAAGGTCATTGCTTGCCTGCATAGAGGGTAGGAATGTGTGCCCCTTTGCTTGTTTATGTACCACATAACTGTGGTGTTGTCCGTCCTTATTAGCAGTTGTCCTGGGTGTAGAAGGTCCTTGAAAGCGGTTAGGGCATTCTGCACTGCTAGCATTTCCTTTTGATTGATATGCAGGTGTCTCTGATCTGTAGTCCATTTGCCCTGAATGCACTGTTCTGCCATGTGTGCTGCCCAGGCATAGTCCGATGCATCCGTTGTCATAGTTTGCCTGGCTGTGGGTAAGGTGAAAGGCTGACCCTTGTTGAGGTGACATGCCTGTGCCCACCATAGAAACTCCTGTTGAAGAGAGGGGATGAGTGGAATCATTGTTTCCAAGCTGTGGCTGTGCTGAGTCCATACACTTTTCAGGTACCATTGTAATTTCCTCATATGCAGTTTTGCAAATGGTATTAGTAGTATGCAAGATGCCATGAATCCCAAGCCCTGCAGAATTTTTCTTGCAGGGAGTTCGGTCTTTGTTGCCATTATTTTGAAATATTGAAACAGCTGTCATTTATCTGGCGTGAGATAAGCCATCTGGGCCGTTGTATTCAAGCTGGCACCCAGGAATGTTATGTTTTGTGAGGGCACTAGTTTTGGTTTCTTTTTGTTTTCTGTGTACCCTAGGCAACTTAGAAGGTGTTTGACAAATGCCAGATGCTGTAAAAGAATGTCCTTGCTTTCTGCTTGAATAAGATAGTCGTCCAGGTATGGGTATATTTGAATTCCTCTTTGTCTGCAGTATGCAATTACTGGTGCCAGGCATTTTGTGAAGACCCTGGGTGCAGTAGATAAGCCAAAGGGCAGTGCAGAGAATTGATAATGCGTTGAACCTGCAATGAAGCAGAGGGATCTTCTGCAATTTTGTCTGATAGGGACATGCAGGTACGCCTCCTTGAGGTCCAAAGTGACTAGCCAAGCATTCTTGCCCAGCATGGGAAGAAGCTGCTGTAGTGTTAGTATCTTGAATTTTGGAACTCGCAGATAGGTGTTCAGAATTGAAAGATCCAGAATGGGTCTCCATGCTTTGTCCTTTCTTGGAACTAGGAAGAGACTTGAGTAAAATCCTTGTCCTTGCTCCTGTGAAGGTACCTGTTGAATAGCTCTCATGTTCATGAGAGCTGCAATTTGTTTTTGTGCCTCTGCCCATTGATTTGGTGGCAGGTTTGGCATTCCTTTGATCTTTGGTAAGGTATGAAAGTGGAATTTGTATCCTTGAGAGACAATGTTTAGAACCCATTTGTCTTTTGTGATGATGTGCCAGTTGTCTGCAAAAAATGCAAGTTTTCCTCCCAGGGGTGTTGCCAGGAGAGATTTGCTTGGCAGTTTGAGGATAGAGTCATTGTGTCTGCCTTCTGCTAGCTTGGGGCCTGTCTTCTCCTCCTTTCTGGGTAGCAGAACCCCATTGGCGAGGTTTGTAAGGGCCCTGTGACTGACCTCTGCCCCCTTGGGCATCTGTATTTGCCCCTCTGTGATCTGTCTGAAGCTGTAAAGGACCATTTTTTTGTTGGCCAATTTCTGCTGAAGCGAGGGGGTTGTACCTGCAAGAAATCCTTGACCGTATTGTAAAGGTGCATCTAATAATTTTGCTTTAACATGGTCAGGGAGGGTTTGCTCTTTTAACCAAGCATGTCTACGAATGATAGAGCCAGTAACAGCTGCTCTACAGGAAGCTTCCAATGAATCAAATCCGCATTGTAAAGTATGCTTGCCCACCTGTTCAGCTGCATGCAACAGATCCTGCATTTCCATGAATTCAGGCTGTTCTGAATGTGTGCTCATTTTTTGTTTTAACTGAGACATCAGGAATTGTTGATATTTCAACATGTGAAACTGGCAATTTAATGCTCTCATAGCCAGAGTTGCAGAGGTGTGTATTTTCTTTCCCCATCTATCTAGGGCTCTGGAATCTCTTTCAGAGGGCACAGGATTTTTAGCCATAGAAGCTTTTGCTCCCTTAGGACCCTGGGAAATGGTTTCTGGGTCAGCTATAGGGCTTTTATAAAGGAATTTGTGTGAGTCAGGTACTCTGTAGTATCTGTCTGGTTTGGCTGGACTAGGAGGTAGAGAGTCTGAATTTAAACTAGACTCCAAGTAGACATCATCCACAATATCTAAAACAGGAGGGATAGCAAGAGGTCTGTGCTGGGGTAATAAAAGGAACTCTCTGAGCCTTTTCTTAGAATCAGAGTAATCCTGGCCTTCCCAGTGGAAATGTTCCCTCATGGTATGTAATGTTTCCCCAAAGGAGTAGTCTTCAGGGGGAGATGCTGAGGGAATAGTCTTCAGCATCAGAATCCTCATAAGGTGGAAAAGTGTAATCCTGTTCCTCAGAAGAATCTGAGGAGAGAGAAACCTGGTCGGAGGATGCATAATCCTCCTTTTGTCTTGGTCTTTTATCAGGAGGGGGATGGGAACCCCTGATAAGGGTAATTAAATCTTCAGCCATCTTAAGCATCTGTTTCTTAGGCATGGGGCCTTGACCTGTAGACTGATGAACAGTTTTCTTAGGCTTTAAAGGAGTTTTAAGCTTAGCATAAGATTTAATGGTGAGTGTAGTTGGTCTGAAGACTCCTTCTGTAACCGAAGGTGTTTCCTCTGCACCGGTGTCGGTAGATGGCTGCGTCGGCCTAGTAGACTCCGCTTGAGAGTCGGCAGCTGTCTGGGGTTCCAGCTCTGCGGTCGTCAGGGGCTGCCTAGGCAACTCACTGAAAACCAGAGAACCGGCGACAGGCCCAGCTGAGGCCTCAGGGTCTGGCTTATTCCTAGGCTGCCTGTCCTTATCCTTGCGTTTTTTATAAATTGCGGTCGTCGGCTGCTCCGACGGCATGATATAAATTAAATTTCCTAACAAAGTAATGCCGTGCGAAGTCAAAACGGCATTTGATAGTGTGTTTATTAAACCTAGCGCAAAATCGACAACCTGTGACATCGTGGTCTGGGCCTAGGCAAGGAATACAATAGGAATGGAAGTCCTTATGAGGTATTTGCTTCCCACAAGAAATGCAATTTTTAACTTTTTCTGACATCGGACGGAGGCAAGAAAATGTTCCCCAATGGGGTACTTAGCTTTATTGAAGACTTCGGACTGAAATTCAAATTGAAAATCTCAGGTGTCGGCCGACCGGTACTTGCGAACTGCTTCTGCTTCGGGCACCGTACGACAAGAAAGACTGAAGAAAATGGGTTCGGATGCCTCTTATATACCCCTGGCTCACTGACGTCAGGGAAGAAGCGACAGCAACCGACGCCGGACCAAGACTTTGGAATTCGGGCCGACTGCGGGACCGCCTGACGGCAGGATAACCCAAGTGTGATGACTGCAGCAGGGTAACACGATGAACATCTGGGAATATGTTTTGGGGAGTATAATGAGCATGCAGATTTTAAAAATTCCCTACAGAGTACTCTGTCACAAATATTGGGGAAGCAAAAGTCTGTAACTAAGGAAATTATTATTTTGAGTTGAGACACAGAATCTGAACTGCCTAGACATAGTAGGGCCTTAAGTTTAATTCTGCTGGCTGCCAAAAAAGCAACTAAAAACCAGAAATCAAAATCTAAACCAACTGCATCATTTGCGGTATCAAATACTGTAAAAGATAAAAGAACTGGAAGAAGGATCTTTAGAAAAGGGAAAGAGCAAAATACAAAGAGATAAAACAAATTTGTAGGAATAATAAATGCAGAATAATGTTCAGGAGGAAGAGGAGGAGGCATGAGGTTTAAGGGAAGGAGTGAATGAACAATTTATGTATTGCTGGAGCGAAAGGCAGTTACAAAGAAAGAAAACACATGTATAACTTATGTATGTAAATGGAAAAAGTGTTAATGTTTTTCTTTTCTATTAATGTATGCATGTCTAAAACTTAAGTGATAATTTAATAAAGGTGTTTTAAAAACATCAGTGGATGAATAGGTTCCTAAATTAATGTATCCCAAAGCACATGGAATAAGCTATCACTACCGATCAAACAAAGTATTACTTTGGCTACCTTTAAGGATAGTCTTGATGACACCAGAATACCAAATATGGCATTGCTTGATTTGGAAAGTAAGCACTATTATGTGCTCAAAAAAGATGGCAAGAACTTAACTGTCTCTACTTAAAGGTGTGTGCTGCTAAGCATCTTAAGGTCTAGGTCTCTGTTATTACCTGTCTAGTATTGTTCTTCTGTTCCTATGTTCCTATCAAAAGCCTACAAGAATGGAAACACTACAGACCCCACAAGCATAATCCTATAGACTGTTGTGCTTGCCTTGTACCAAACCTGAATAAGCAGTATGAGCTACTCTAACAAACATGCCACAGCCACCAAGTACACCTACACATCCAAAGTGTTTATAAAACGGAATATAAATGCATTAATCAGCAGTACCTTTAGTGTCCTACAGGCCCCCAAAGAACTAAATGTAAATATAAATATATCAGTGGGGTAACACTAAGCCTAGTCCATATTTAAAAATGCAGATCTTCAATGAGGCCAAGAAAGCTAGCAACAATGTTTGCTCGCAGACTAAAAATAAACGACAATAAAGAGGTAGGTTACAAGAGTATTCAAGTTTTTTGATAAACTTGGTCTGACAGATAACACTTAAAATGTCCCACAAACAGTTGAAAACATTTCAGAGGCCAACATTTTTACCTTTCATGTGAAACGATACAATCTTGTTTCCAAAAATGGGATTATAACACAATTCTGCATTATGGGAACATATATTTTACAAAACATACTTAACGAATACAATAAAAAGGGACGCTTCACTAAAGTAAGTACATACGATATCTTAGAATCATAAGTGACAGAAATATGGAAGTAACACACATGAAATGAATACACTACAGGCAATATTATGAACTCGGGTATTTCATCCATAACCTCTGTAAGAGTTGAGCTTCAGAAACAAAAAAACTGACTAAGACTGAAAATTGCAACATGTTGCACAAAAATTGGCAAACCGATCATGTCTTTCAATTGTAAAACATGAGCAAATAACTTACTTCAAAGAGTAGATTTGAATTACCCTACACATCCAGTGCAGCCACAGCACCCAGGCAGCAGAAAGACATTATGAAATAAATTAGATACTAAATAACTATTTCATTTTAACTAGAGCTAAGTTCGTGGAAACACGTCATCCAAAAAAATTAGATGCTTGTCTGAAATTAGTCATATAGCCATCAAGGAACACAAGATGTGGATGGAACCTTAAGGATAAAAACATCTTAAGAATATACAGAGCATGGGGAACACAATAGCCTTGTATTGATATAACCTCCAAGGAGATCACAGTTCCGCTGCACTATTCTTTCATCAGACCAACCATTGAGTATTATGCACCCTTCTGCATGCACCTGACCAGGCACTTGCAACAGCCTGAAAAGACCACAGATATTCTTCACAAAAATACAGAGTAAACAAGCCCTATGAAGAGAGGTTGCCTGTCAATGCTTGAAGTGTAAAAAACAATATTGTTACCATAGACTTCCTTGGGTGTTGACAAACAAGATTTGGGTAAATTTGGGGTAAGCTTGCCTAGTCTTAAAACAACTTTTTGTCTAACAGCTTCATAAATAACTATGAGCCTATATGTCTATTTGGAACACAATTGCTTCTCATTTTTCATGCCGTGAAAGCTTGCAAGATTTGTTTTGTTAATGCAAACAAAGCACCAAAATGCTACTAATCACTAATTCTTAAGTAGCACAGTCAGACAATAGGGCAACTTAAATCAAAAAAGTTCTCTCAAATCAAACCATCATTCATGAAAAACCAAATGAAATACAAGGAGACTGGGAAATACAGTAACACTATCGGGTCCTAGTATATACTGAATAACAGTTGGTATGCAAGTAATATTACCGATAAACCAGCTCCATAATATAGGGGAGAAAAGACATAATACACCTGAGAATAATCCAGCATGAACTATCTGGTCCAAACCAGCAACATGAGACATACAGAAGCCTCCCCACCCCACATAGCAACATTAAATCCACATATGCGGAGGCCCTTAACTGTAACCTGCCCAAGCAACAAGGATCTCAGACGCTGAAATGCAAACAAACACCAATCACAACCAAAGTGTCACATAGCTCACAACACCAGTGTGCCACCCAGCAACAGCCCCTAAGGCAAGACAACGTACCTAACACTTTAGTCATAGGTGACTCTATAGTCAGGCACAGTGATGCCCCACTCACCAGGCTGAACAAGGAGAAAATTATAGTCAGCTGCCTGTCAGGTGCCAGGATCCGCCACATAACACATGCACTCAAATCACTCCACAACAAGTACAAATACAATTCTGTCATTATCCATGTTGGAGTGAATGACTTGAAACATACCTCCCTGGACTACATGAAAAGAGACATGGAAGAGCTCTTGGATCATGTGGCCCAGGCAGGTATGACGCTAGCCGTGAGTAGCATCCTGCCTTCGCCCAGAATGATACCAGAATATAAGGACAAAGTGATTGACTTCAACAATTGGCTAACCTTTTGGTGTCATTCAAAGGAGATCCAGTATCTGTCTGCCTGGGACGACATGATCGACAGACCACAATGCTTTGCCAGAGATGATCTGCATTTGTCACCCCTGGAATTCAGGTTACTGGCTAAGGCTCTTGCCACCCCTGTAGTGCCTTTTTTAGGCAAAGTTCAAAGGTCAAAACCACCACTGTAACAGGTACAAGTATGCAAATTCTGAAGGTAATGCTACTCAGTGCTAGAAGTCTAAACCTCAAAATGCACTCTCTCGAGGCACTCCTACAAATGGAGAACATTGATATCTGTGCAGTAACTGAGACCTGGTTCAAGGCTCCAGAGAGCACCCCTGCAATACCAGGCTACAACTCTTTCCACACTTTTCAGCCACCAAACCAGGACCGAAACACTAAAGGTGGAGGAATGTCCAGATTCACCAAGGATATTTACACCACCAGGCTAGTTGCCCAACACAATGCGTCTGAAATTCTCCAGGTGCAACTAACACTAGGTAAGACTGCAATCCAAATTGTATCTTGCTACAGATCCCCCACCATGCCCCAAGATTCTCACTGCACCTTTCTAAACATACTGGAAAATATTAAGATAAAACCAAACACCCTTATATACTGGGAGATTTCAACTACCCTGTCATTAACTGGGAAAACTACTTGTGTACCAACACCTTTGCCCAACGGTTCTTGGAATTCATAAATTCCAACACCCTGGATCAACTAATCCATAGTCCAACCAGGGGCTCCAATATCCTAGGTCTGGTCATTACCAACATGGGAAATTGATGCTCCACACCTATAATCACCCCCTCATTGGTCAGGTCTGACCATAAGCTAATCACCCTTAACATCCACATCCCACCCCCCAGTAAGGAAACCTCCATAAAAAACTTCTCCAAAGCCAACTTCATGCTACTCAAGTCAGACATGACAAACGTCATCACATCCATGCAGACAGGAACTGAAAGTTCGACTGCTGAATCCTACACTAAGGCACTGTACGAGCACCTACATTAAGGCACTGTACGAGCACATACACTCATGCAGGAATTGTGCCATCCCAAACAGAACCAAGATGCTCTCCTCCAAAAAAAGGAAGCAAATCTGGTGGTCCCCTGCCATAAACAAACTTTGCAAAAAAAGTAAGAAACTGTTGTAGAAAAGAGGAAAATCCCAGGATGCAAAAAACTCCCTTACCAGCCTCAGTAAGAAGCTGAGATCCCTCAAAATCCTCCAAGCTAGTTACGAAAATCATGATCATCTTCTTTCAGCTGTTCCCATTAGGGGTCACCACAGTGGATCATCGGTTTCCATTTCTTCCTGTCCTCTGCATCGTGCTATGTCACACCATCCACCTGCATGTCCTCTCTCACCACACCCATAAACCTCATTTTATGCCTTCCTCTTTTCCTGTTACCTGGTAGCTTCATCCTTAGCATATTTTTCCCCAATATACTCAGCATCCCTCCTAAGCACATGTCCAAACCAATGTAATCTTGCCTCTCTGGCTTTGTCTCCAAACCTTCCAACCTGGGCTGACCCTCTAATATACTTATTCCTAATCCTGTCCACCCTCATCACACCCAGTGCAAATCTTAACATCTTAAACTTTGCCACATCCAGCTAAAACTCCTGCCTTGTCAATGCCACTGTCTCCAGCCCATATAACATAGCTGGTCTCACTACCCTCTTGTAGACCTTCCTTTTCACTCTTACTGGTACTCGTCTGTCACAAATCACTCCTGACAATCTTCTCCACCCACTCCATCCTGTCTGTACTCTCTTCACCTCTCTTCCACACTCACCACTACCCTGAACTATTGATCCCAAGTATTTAAACTCATCCACCTTCGCCACCTCTACTCCTTGCATCCTCACCATTCCTCTATATTCCCTCTCATTCATACACATATATTCTGTCTTAGTCCTGCTGACCTTCATTCCTCTTCTCTCTAGAGCACATCTCCATCTCTCCAGGGTTGCCTCCACCTGTTCCCTACTGTCACTACAGATCACAATGTCATCTGCAAACATCACAATCCACGGGGAGTCCTGTCTGATCTAGTCTGTCAACCTGTCCATCACCATTGCAAATAAGAAAGGGCTCAGAGCTGATCCTTGATGTAATCCCACCTCCACCTTAAACGCATCCGTCACTCCCACCGCAGACCTCACCGCTGTCACACTACCCTCTTACATATCCTGTACCACTCTTACATACTTCTCTGACACTCCCGACGTCCTCATACAATACCACAAATCCTCTCTAGGCACCCTGTCATATGCTTTCTCTAAGTCTACAAAAACGCAATGCATCTCCTTCTGAACTTCTCTGTACTTCTCCATCAACACTCTCAGAGCAAACATCGCATCTGTAGTGCTCTTTCCCGGCATGAAACCATACTGCTGATCACTAATCATCACGTCCCTTCTTAACCTAGCTTCCACTACTCTTTCCCATAACTTCATGCTGTGACTGATCAATTTAATCCCTCTGCAGTTACTACAGCTCTGCACATCACCCTTATTCTTAAAAATTGGTACCAAAACACTTGCTCCATTCCTCAGGCATCCTCTCACTTTCCAAAATTTCATTAAACAATCTGGTTAGAAACTCCGCTGCCATTTCACCTAAAACTCAATGCTTCCAGAGGTATGTCATCTGGACCAGAAGCCTTTCCATTCTTCATCCTCTTCATAGCTATCCTTACTTCCTCCTTGCTAATCCATTTCACTTCATGATTCACTATCCCCACATCATCCAACCTTCTCTCCCTCTCATTCTCTTCATTCATCAACCCCTCAAAGTACTCTTTCCATCTGCTCAACACACAAAAATAAAGTTGCCAAAGATTCCAAAGACCACCACAAGGCATTCTATAACTATGTCAAGAATCTAAATGGCAATGCTCAGATCTGCTCTAAGCTACAACAGAATGGCATTAAATATACTGATCCCAAGGATATTGCCAATATCCTGGCAGATCAGTTCAGTGCCAACTTTGCCTCCCTCTTGCCCCCTAAATGGCCCATCTCAATACCGGAAGATTGCCAAATTCTGGTAATAAATGGCCACACAGGTAAAAAACGCACTCTCCAAAGCTAAGAATACAGCATCCATGGGAAAAGATGACATCCCGGGCTGTGTACCATATGAACTACAAAATGAACTGGCACCTCACCTAAGTGTGATGTTTAATCATAGCCTCACCTCAGGCATCGTGCCCACTGAGTGGCGCACAGCTACAGTTATCCCACTTTACAAGGGGGGGGGGTCTACCTTGGATCCCGGGAACTACCGCCCCATCAGTCTGATGAACCTGATCTGCAAGGCCATGGAAAGTATTATCATGGAACTTATAAAGACATTGGCAACCTTCAAACACTGGACCCCACCCAGTTTGGGTTCATGAAGGGACAATTTTGTCTCCTGAACCTGATTGACTTCTTTGAATCAGTCTCCAGAGCCATGGATGAGGGTAAGGCTTTCCACACAGCCTATCTGGACCTCGCCAAGGCCTTTGACACCATAGATAGACTTACTAAGCAAGACATTAATCCCTACGTCACTCAATGGGTTGCCAACTGGTTTACTGACAGAACCCACACTGTAAAAGTAGCCGACTCCAAATCCAGCTCCAGACAAGTGGAGTACCTCAGGGTTCAGTCCTGGATCCGCTCTTGTTTGGCATCTACTTCTCTGAAGTACAGGCCAACACTAAGGGACTCTGGCTAACAAAGTTCGCAGATGACTGCAAACTGGGAGCCATTGCTGAATCCCCAAATTATGTGGATACTCTACAAAAGGGCCTTACAGAAACAGATGCTTGGTGGCAGAGCCATGGGCTCAAGCTCAATGTCAAGAAATGAACAATTATCCCCTATGGGAAAAAACATTTACCCGTGAATCACCACATAGGTGGCAGTACACTAAACACTGAAAGTGCGATAATAAACTTAGGGACACAGGTGGACAGTAGTCTCACCTTCGATAACCACATCACCACAACAGTCAGGAAGTCCTTCTATGTGGCACACCTCATCACTAAGGGCTTTTCATCCAGAAAAAAGGAGGTTATTGTCCCACTGTACTCATTCCTCATTAGACCCATTATAGAATACAATGCCCCGTTTGGTATGTACCTCTCAAGACATCTGCAGCAACTGGAAAGGCTGCAGAAATACCTCACTAAAAGAATCACAGGCCTAAAGCAGATGCTGTATGCTGACCGCCTTAAAAAACTCCAGCTATACTCTGTCACATATCGTCTACTCAGATGCAATCCCTGCTTAACATACAAGGCCATGTTAAACCCAGAGCTGTTGGACATGCTACACTTAAAGAAATCCCAATCCCAAACCCTCAGAGCTACATGCTCCTAGGATCTAAACCTTGTCATCACAATAAACAAAACATGCTGGAGGGATAGGTTCCTGACCCAGAGACTCCCCAGACTCTGGAACAGACTGCCCATACATGTCAAGCAGAGCGCCTCTTTGGCCCTCTTCAAAAGGAACCTTGACGATTGGATGGGAGAAAGGAAATTCACCCCAGGGTTCACGTCAGTCGCCCTGCTAGACAGGGGTCCAGGGAAGAAATAGCCAGGGAATTGTTATGGCTAGGCTTGTATAGGCCCTAGGGCCGATAGTCTAGTACCAACCTATGAACCTATAAGAGAAGAATCATCATGCATTAATATAAGCAGCCAGGCATACAACTAAGCACTTAACTGTCTTATGAGGTTGCTAGGATGCACATTTTAAGGCCTTCTCAGTCACTATTAAATATGAAAATGTGAATACTAAACAAAAAGTTTAAATAACAATCACCTATGACTAAACAGATCTTTGCAAAGCTAAGACATATGAATGCTATCACTAGCTCTCAGAAGATTCTTTCCATATGAAGATACAGCTGCAAGGAATGACATTTTAAATTTAATATTTATCTGCATTAATATCTATACTTATGGATCAATTTTAGTACATTCAGGCCTTACCCCATTATGGAGATCAGGGGTAAGCGGTGAAGAATTAGCCTTCCAGTTATTTATTTGCTGTCAGAAGAATACTGAAAGCCTTAGCTGCACTTAATTTAACTGGTTGGGGAGGACTGTCCTTCAGTGATGGAGGATAAGGAGATATGCACTCTGTCAATCACGCAAGTGTAGTGGATGGGTCAGCTATACATTTACAGACATCCTGTAGGGTTTCCTGTAGTATGTCCTGGCTAATTTTCTTACCAAGTCCTCCAATTATGATGCTGCCTTTTATTTATAGCAGTTTGGGAAATATCAGCAGATCTGTCTAATAAATGGATGGGATACTGCAGAGAACTGTAGTCATCCTTCAGGTACAAAAAAGAAGTTATGTACTTAGCATAACGTTCCATCTGTGTTGTCTCTCATTATTCCTCGACCTGTGGGGTTTCGGATCCAACTAATGAACCAACTTGGCCGCTTTCCAAAAGCTTAGGCTCCAAAGCTTGAGCTCCTCCCTTACCCATAATGCCTCACTCCTCATGGTTACATCAGATCAAGTTTGCTGCTACAGTGTTTGCCCACAATAACTAGATGGACCCGATACAACTACTTCTCACAGTTGCTAACAAGAAAGAAAAAGAACAGGAGCTCAACAAGGAACAGAGGTTCCTATAAGCACATCTGACAGGTCATACCCTAGGGACAGGGAGGAAGGGGGGAGGGAAGGTCGAGGAAGAATGAGAGAGAACACAGATGGAACATTATTGTAAGTACATAACTTCTTTATCTGATGTTGTCTTCTCATTCTTCCTCAACCTGTGGGACAGAGTCCCCAGCTACAGCAAACCTTGGGGGGGGGGGGCCTTCATGGAAGGATATTCCAAAGCACTGAAGAACCAAAGGCAGCCCTACTTCTGAACATCTATGTCCAATCTGTAGTGGGAAATAAAGTGTGAGAATTAGACCAGGAGGCAGCTGAACATAGGTCATCAAAAGAAACGTTAGCCAAAAAAGCTTGAGAAGTTGCTATGGATCTGGTAGAATGCACCTTAACGTTTGAGGCAATGGGACACCTTTGGATTCAAAAACAAACAAGATGCAGTCTCTTAACCATTTTGCTAAGGTGGTCTTGGTGACTGATTTGCCCTTTTTTACCTCTGAAAAGGATATATAAAGTTGGTCGGATTGTCTGAAAGATTTAGTTCTGTCTACAAAAAATGCAATTGTCTTTGGACATATAAACAGGTGAAGCAAGTACTCTCCTTTGTTTTAGAAATGAGGGGAAAAGACCTGCAGGTTGGATTGGTTTACATTGTTTTTAGTAGCAACTTCAGGAAGAAAAGACGGATTAGTATGCAGTTAGTCTGTCCTTACAGAAAATAAAGTAAGGATATTTAGAGGACAGAGCTTGTAATTCAGACACTCGTTTTGCAGAAGTGATAACCACCAGGAAAAACCAGGGCCTGTAAAATCATAGACAGATAACAAGGGGATGTTGAATCTTTGACTGGAGGGTGAAGGAGGAAAGTCCCCCTAATAAAGGCTTTACACAATCTAGATGATGCTAAAGAAGATGCATTTTCACCCAAATGAAAATTCAAAATTGCTGCCAGCTGTACCTTCACCGTGGAATGACTGGCCCCCTCATGGAAAATGTGAGCTAGAAAATCTAAGAGTGCTAGAACAGGAGCAGTAAAAGGGTCTAAATTCTGTTGTTTAGCCCAAATAGAAAATCTCTTCCATTTGCTCTTACAGATTCTTCTGGTTGAAGACTTGTGTGAGGAGATCAAGATATTATCGACTGGGAAGGAAAGCCTGGCGGATCTAGCCATCAATGGAATTGGAGAGACCATGTGGTTAGCTTCAGCCCTGGAAGATCAGGGTAAACTTGCCCTGATGGATGGGATAATAAATCTGGGTGTGGTTCCAGAGTCCATGCAGGGCAAATTAAATGAGACCAAAGGAAGATGTCCCAGATTTGCAAAGGCCAAAAAGGGGCAATGAGGATCACTTTGCTCTTCAACCTGGCGGCTTTCTGAAGAAACTTGAGGATTATGGGGAAAGGCATAAAGTAATCCCGCTGGCCAAGCATGCACCAGTGTGTCCCAGGGTAACTGCCCTTGAGTGGGAATCAAGGTGAAGAACCTGATGCACTTGTTGTTGTGAGGAGAGGCAAAGAGATTGCAGCAAGACCGACCACATTTGTGGAAGATCATGTTCGCCACTGACTGGTTCAGGGACCACTCATGAGGCATCAACAGAACTCTGCTCAACCCATCCACTAGAAAGTTGTGTTCCCCCAGAATGTGTGCTGCAATCAGAAAATGGGTGGCAGAAATCGACCATTGCCATACCCTCATTGCTTCTTGGCACAGGGGGTAGGATCTGGCTCCTCCTTGCTTGCTGATGTACCAAACTACAGACATATTGTCTGTATGAATTGCAATTGCCCCTGGAGGAATGAAGTTGTGAAGAGCCTGCAACGCTAAAAGAACAGCCCTCATCTCCAGGGCACAGATATGCAGATTGGTCTCCTGTGACATCCATGTGCCTTGGACCATCTGACCTAAGTAATACCCCCACCCTACCTGGGAGGCATCGGTGGTCAACGTGGTTTTGGGGGGGAGGGAGAACAAAGGGACGCCCTTGAAGAACCTCTGGGAGTGAAGCCACCAGAGAAGAGACTCCTTGCAAACCCGAGATAATTTGATTGGATAGTTATGGGGTAGTGGAAGTGACCGCTGTACTGCTAAGGTCCACTGTAGTATTCTCATGTGCAGGTGTGCTGTGGGCAGCAAAGTAGTGGTGGTGGCCATGGAAACTAGGACCCAGAGAACCAGTTTGGCTGGAGACACTGGAAATGCCAAAATGTCTGATATGTAGTCTTAGATTTGCTTTCCTGTTCAGAGTAAGAAAGGCCAAGGCCTTGGACGTAACCAAATGAGCCCCTGTGAAATCTAGGCACTAAACTGGCTGAAGCTGGGATTTTTCTAGGTTGATCGTTATGCCCAAGGTAGCAGCTAGTTGTAGTAGGTAGTCCTTGGCTTGGATGACTAGATGCCTAGTTGAAGTAGTTAGGAACCAGGTTTCCCAGGTATGGAAAAACATGGAATCCTTGCAGTCTGAAGGGTAGAAAAATAAGGAGGAAACAGATGAAGCCAAAAGGTAGAGAGAAATTAACTGACTTACGGATAAAAACCCTAAAGCTTTCAAACAGAGCTTGAGACAATGGACAGTGATGCCTCTTTTAGGAACAGCAAAGGAGATATGAGGTAACCAGGGGGTTGTGAGGCATTATAGGCAGGTGAGGAGCTCAAGCTTCAGAGCCTAAGCTTTTGGAAAGCAGCAGAGTCAGATCAGACGTCAGATTCGAAACTCCACAGGTTGAGGAAGAGTGAAAATACATCAGATACTCCATTTTCAGTTTCTGTCAGTCCATCACATCACTCAGTGGATAACTGTTCACACCTAGTTAGAGCAATTTTAAGATGAAAACAGACTGGATTTTTTTGTTTCCAAAATAACGTTAGCAAGTGAAGCATATGTTAAGTAGTCTCTCAGTGTCATGGTTTGTCAAGTTTTCTATGATTGTGCTTGGACAGATGCTTAATTTTTAGTAACAGACCAACTGAACTAAGTGGAAGTACTCTAGTGTCTAGAAAAAACACAATTAGTCTTCACATTTTAAACACCTGATGCTGTAGATGCGTCTTCAAAGTTTGCTGTGTTACAAGTTTCCTTCAGAAAACTAGCTTAGCATAGAACAGATTCTGACAGAAAGGATATTAATTCAATATTTCTTAATGCTCTGTAACTCGTATCCATTTGGTCATCTAGGAAATTGTATTATTGTCGACTTAGCACAGAAAAGTAAAACAAGGTCTACATTTAAGGAAAGGTATGCGTATCTCCTGCTACCATAAAATTTATTGTTCCAATAAAAAGTATCTTCTTATGAAAAGAGAGAGGCAAAAAAGAGTATGCAAGGGTAGCATTTTGAATCCTAGAACTTTTAGGATCATATCCAGCCTCGGTAAATCTAAAATTGGCTTCCTTCCATGGGCCATCTTTTCTTAGAACTAGAATCTGTCTTAAGTACAAGCTTGTCGCCATACACTATACTGCCCCTTCTGTGATACTGCCAATTCAATGCAAATTATGCATATAATAATCTCAAAATATTTCAAAATAATATACAAAACAATTTGTGTTAGATGGCAAGCATCACTTACCAGAAAGGCTCATCCAGACTCTGCTACACTTTGCTGTGAAGGAAAGGTTAGTTTGCTTTTATTTTTTGTATTACTGTATTGCCTTTCTATATTTTGAATACTGTAGTTTGTTTTCTTTACCTTGTGTTTTGCTTGCATTCTGTTTTAACAGCGTATTAAAACTTCAAAAGAGACCACAGCTCTCTCTGTTCTGAGTCGGGCAGAATTTTTTCCATCCCACCCATTTAAGTTGTCTTGTCTTTCTAGTTACCCGCCTCTTATGTTAATCTGACCATATATCTCATTTCTCTCTACTTTCACTGGCTTATGTGAGTAATCACAAAATCATCATTTTTGAAATCCCACCCCTTCAATTATTTAAATTTATTGGCCATCCTACAGTATTTCATAGTACCAAAATACAAAAGTGACCACCCCTTTCAATCCATCTTGCTGTTTTAAAAATAGTAACTCTCCACTAAACCTTAACTTTTTAAACAGGTAAAACTCAAGTTACCTACTTTCACATCTAACTTCTCTAGTGCACACTGCAGAGTGCATTCTTTTCAATCTTACCTTTAAGCATCCCTGTGATTAGCACTTTCTCTAATACCTGCTGGAAAGCACTAGGAAGCCTTAAACTCATACAAACACTGAACTCTCCTTGTTAACAAGGAGAAATTAATAATAGGCACTAAACAGCCTATAATTGCAAAGTACCTTGCTAAGGAAACAGCTCCTATACTTTACAAAGAAAAAAAGCCCCAAACCAGGCATGTCCAAGGGTCAGCTTCCGGTGATTTCTCCTGTCCACCTGGTGAATCTGGGCATACTGGGGCAATGCAGCAATTGCCTCATGTACACAGACAACCCTCTCTTCCTACCACCCAACACTACAACCTGTGAGAGATGCACTTACATAGCCAAAATGGAAGCAAAGCTCTCTCCACCCAAGATTGTGCTAAACAGTCAAGAGGAGAAGGTTAACACCCACACTACACCTCAAGCAACACATAGCCCTTCTAAACCCGCACCACCAACACCCACATATAGCAACACTAAATCCACATATGCAGAGGCCCTTAACTATAACCTGCCCAAGCAACAAAGACCTCTGAAGCTGAAACGCAAACAAACACCAATCACAACCAATGTGTCACAGTTCACAACACCAGTGTGCCACCCAGCAACAGCCCCTAAGGCAAGACAATGTACCTAACACTTTAGTCATAGGTGACTCTATAGTCCGGCACACTGATGTCCCTCTCACCAGGTTGAATAAGGAGAAAATTACAGTCAGCTGCCTGTCGGGTGCCAGGATCCGCCACATAGCATGCACTCAAGTCACTCCACAACAAGTACAAATATGACTCTGTCATTGTCCATGTTGGAGTGAATGACTTGAGACGTACCTCCCTGGACTACATGAAAAGAGACATGGAAGAGCTCTCGGATCATGTGGCCCAGGCAGGTATGACCCTAGCCCTGAGTAGCATCCTGCCTTCGCCCAGAATGATACCACAATATAAGGATAAAATGATTGACTTCAACAATTGGCTAAGCTTATGGCGTCATTCAAAGGGGATCCAGTATCTGTCTGCCTGGGATGACATGATTGACAGACCACGATGCTTTGCCAGAGATGGTCTGCACCTGTCGCCGCTGGGATTCAGGTTACTGGCTACGGCTCATGGCACCCCTATAGTGCCTTTTTAGGCAAACTTCAAAGGACAAAACCACCACCGTAACAGGTACAAGCATGCAAAATCTGAAGGTAATGCTACTCAATGCTAGAAGTCTAAACCTCAAAATGCACTCTCTCGAGGCACTCCTAAAAATGGAGAACATCAATATCTGTGCAGTAACTGAGACCTGGTTCAAGGCTCCAGAGAGCACCCCTGCAATATCAGGCTACAACTCTTACCACACTTTTCGGCCACCAAACCAGGACCGAAACACTAAAGGTGGAGGAGTGTCAATATTCACCAAGGATATTCACACCACCAGGCTAGTTGGCCAACACAATGTGTCTGAAATTCTCCAAGTGCAACTAACACTAGGTAAGACTGCAATCCAAATTGTAGCTTGCTACAGATCCTCCACCATACCCCAAGATTCTCACTACACCTTTCTTAACATACTGGAAAATATTAAGATAGAACCAAACACCCTAATACTGGGTGATTTTAACTACCCTGCCATTAACTGGGAAAACTACTCATGTCCCAACACCTTTGCTAGCGGTTCTTGGAATTCATAAATTACAACGCCCTGGATCAACTAATCCATAGTCCCACCAGGGGCTCCAATATCCTAGACCTGGTCATTACCAACATGGGAAATCAATGCTCCATACCTATGGTCACCCCTCGTTAGTCAGGTCTGACCATAAGCTAATCACCCTTAACATCCACATCCCACCCCCACCCCCAGTAAAGAAACCACCATAAAAAACTTCTCCAAAGCCAACTTCATGCTACTCAAGTCAGAAGTGACAAACTTCATGACACCCATGCAGACGGGAACTGAAAGTTCAACTGCTGAATCCTACACTAAGGCACTGTACGAGCACATCCACTCATGCATGAATCGTGCCATCCCAAATAGAACCAAAATGCTATCAACCAAAAACAGGAAGCCAATCTGGTGGTCCCCTGCCATAAACAAACTTTACAACAAAAGGAAGAAACTTTTGCAGAAAAGAAGAAAATCCCAGGATGCAAAAAACTCCCTTACTAGCCTCAGTAAGAAACTGAGATGCCTCATAAATCCTCCAAAGCTAGTTACGAAAATAAAATTGCCAAAGATTCCAAAGACAACCACAAAGCATTCTATAACTATGTCAAGAATCTAAATGGCAATGCTCAGATCTGCTCTGAGCTAAAACAGAATGGCATTAAATATACTGATCCGAAGGATATTGCCAATATCCTGGCAGATCGATTCAGTGCCAACTTCACCACCCTCTCACCCCCTAAATGGCCCATCTCAATACCGGAAGATTGCCAAATTCCAGTAATAACGGCCACACAGGTACAAAACGCACTCTCTAAGCCAAGAATACAGCATCCATGGGAGCAGATGACATCCCGGGCTGTGTACTACATGAATTACAATATGAACTGGCACCTCACCCAAGTGTCATGTTTAATCATAGCCTCACCTCAGGTTTCGTGCCCACTGAGTGGCGCAGAGCTACAGTTATCCCAATCCACAAGGGGGGATCCACCTTGGATCCCGGAAACTACCGTCCCATCAGTCTGACCAGCCTTATCTGCAAGGCCATGGAGCGTATTATCATGGAACTTATAAACAAAGACATTGGCAACCTTCAAACACTGGATCCCACCCAGTTTGGGTTTGTGAATCGATCTTGTCTCCTGAACCTGATTGACTTCTTTGAATCAGTCTCCAGAGCCATGGACAAGGGTAAGGTGGTCCACACAGCCTATCTAGACCTTGCCAAGGCCTTTGACACCATCCCCCACTCTGGAATCATAGATAAACTTACTAAGTTGGGCATTAATCCCTATGTCACCCAATGGGTTGCTAAATGGCTTACTGATAGAACCCACACTGTAAAAGTAGCCGACTCCAAATCCAGCTCCAGACAAGTGACAAGTGGAGTACCTCAGGGTTCAGTCCTGGGGCCGCTCTTGTTTGGCATCTACTTCTCTGAAGTACAGGTCAACACCAAGGGACTCTGGCTACCAAAGTTTGCAGATGACTGCAAACTGGGAGCCATTATTGAATCCCCAAATGATGTGGATACTCTACAAAGGGCCTTACAGAAACAGATGCTTGGTGCCAGAGCCATGGGCTCAAGCTCAATGCCAAGAAATGTATTGTTATCCCCTTTGGGAAAAAACATGTATCCATGAATTACCATATAGGTGGCAGTACACTAAACACAGAAAGTGTGATAAGAGACTTAGGGACACAGGTGGACAGTGGTCTCACCTTCGATAACCACATCGCCACAACAGTCAGGAAATCCTTCTATGTGGCACACCTCATCACGAAGGGCTTTTCATCCAGAAAAAAAGGTCATTGTCCCACTGTACTCATCCCTCATTAGACCCATTATAGAATACAACGCCCCATTTGGTATGTACCTCTCAAGACATCTGCAACAACTGGAAAGGCCTCAGAAATACCTCACTAAAAGAATCACAGGCCTAAAGCAGATGCCTTACGCTGACCGCCTTAAAAAACTCCAGATATACTCTGTCGCATATCGTCTACTCAGAGGCGATCTCTGCTTAACATACAAGGCCATGTCAAACCCAGAGCTGTTGGACATGCTACACTTAAAGAAATCCCAATCCCTCAGAGCTACACGCTCCAGGGATCTAAACCCTGTCATCACAATAAACAAAACATGCTGGAGGGATAGGTTCCTGACCCAGAGACTCCCCAGACTCTGGAATAGATTGCCCATACATGTCAAGCAGAGTGCCTCTTTGGACCTCTTCAAGAGGAACCTTGACGATTGGATGGGAGAAAGGAAATTCACCCCAGGGATCACGTCAGTCGCCCTGCTAGACAGGGGTCCAGGAAAGTAAATAATGTGGGAAGAAATAGCCAGGGAATTGTTATGGCTAGGCTTGTATAGGCCCTAGGGCTGATAGCCTAGTACCAACCTATGAACCTATGAACCTATGAACACCATGTGCCAAAATGCACACATGTACCATTTATTCACCTATAGGTCTCACAGCTTTTAAGAAATGTATGCAGTTATGAAAATATAGGTTAATACTCATAACTGCTTTAACAAAAGTGCATTTACATCTAAATGTCTTCACATTGCCCACCATGTTTTAATAGTTTTACTACCACTGCTTGAATACTCCACCCCCAACAAGACAGTATCACACTACCTTTCACATTATTAATGTAAACATGGAAAATATGCTCTATTTTTCCATAACATTTTGCAAATACTCCTTAATAACTATCTCTGTACCTCCCACACTGATCATTTCACTATTTGTGCTTAGCAAATCATGTCAAATTCTAGATGCTTTCTTGCTGCCTTAGTTTTATGTACCTTTACTTCAGCAATGAGACTTTGAAAACAATGACTAGTGTACTCGTTCCAGGAATACAGGGAAGTCTTCCGCAGAGATGGATATACTCTTAAAGGATACACAGGAAGTCTGCTTTCCTAATGACTATAACATTGTAGGAAGCAATGAGTTTAAAATACAATCTACGTAAATACCAAAACATGAAATGCTCTTGTAGTTGGGGTACTGCAAGAAGCTTACTTTGCTTTTGAAAAAGTCCCCTTGTGGCTTGGCATTAGTACTAGAGACTTACAACCAAAATGGCACATCTAAAATGGCATGCCCCAGATGCTCCAAGTCAAGATTAATAATTTAATAACATTTTGACTTTCAGAGTTAAAACCATAAATCCATAACGAAAGCTACATTAAAAAAATCTTGTGGGCTTCATTCTTGGCTCTTCCGTTAAATGAGAGCTGTAGAGATGAGCAGATTCTGTGAAACTTCCTTTACCATCTGACTTTGTATGTCAGATGTATCACAATAAGTACTCCCAAGATGTACCTAAACTGTAACAAGTAAATGGACACTCACCAAAAAGAGCGACAAACAGGAGTGTGAGAAACATCAGCACATTCTGTGATGTCCAGTTAGGAAACAGTATGACCATAACCCGCAGGAACCTCCTCAAGAACTGCAGATCAAGTTTAGGCCTACAGAAAGGATGGAACAGCAGTCATTTTTACTATTTCCAAAACAAGTACAAATACATATTACACAGAAAAAAGGAAGCATGTGGATAATTCAAATACCATATTTTTGAGTTATTACAGTTTGGACCAGAAACATCAAATTCCATAGAGTGATTCTCACAGTATTAACTATTTTTGTGTTGTGGGTCTTCAGTGTATCTGGTTCTTGTGCAGTTGGAACAGATGTGTGTGTATTCAAAGTTTCTAATGTAGTTCCAGTACTATGAAGTCAGTGAAGAGTTGCAGTATATAACTTTATATTGTGTTTTCCCCTGTGGTGTTTGTCCTTTTTCCAAAGTTGCAGGACAGTGGAGTTAGCACATTTAAGTAAAGGAGGTGTGGGAAGGCAAAGCCTGATAGTGGTGGGGGATGCAGAGTAAAAAAAAACTTTTTTTGCTTTTAATAAATATAACATTTTGTGCTGCATAGATATTCACTTATATGGTTAATAATGTATGCGGTTGCAATCTTCAATCACTAATAAAGAACAGATGCAGGAAAGCAGCAAGAAATGTGCTTAGAACCACATACTGCTGCAACAAATTCCACATCCCCATAATGTAAAGTTCTTTACAGGTCACACTTACCTACACAGTGGTAATTAATAAGCCAGACATTTGCTAATGTATAGACACCTTCTGCCATCTATAAACTATAAAATGCTGACAGCTGCTTCAATATATATAACTTTATACAATGGATTTCAAATTGCAAAAAATCAGGCTTTTCAATCATCTTAGTCTGATCAGGATTTTTCATTAAATGACAAATTACAGTTAGACTTATGAAATAACCCATCCCCATAAATTTGTATATAATTTATGATTTCCTTTAGCTCTTATTCAACTTCTACCAGAAAGCTTTTTTTTACTCAGGTTTACATCCTACCTACTCATTAAACAATAACTTGGATACGGGCATTTTGCAATATATTTTGGACCTGTTCCCCAGTGAATAAACTATTAGAGCTGTAAAGAAAGACCAACACCACCGAGGCACTGTATTACACAATGCAAATGAAATAAATAGAAGCAGCCTGGAGCTGATAATGAAGTAATGATGTCCATCATAGCACTGGCTTGGCAGGGAAGGTACTGCACAGTAAATCACAGCCGCTTCAAAGGCAGCCATTGTGCTGCCACAGTGAATGTACAATCAGTGGTCATATAACTAGTGTGAGGTGCATAAGGACTGTGTATCCAACACTATATACATTCACATGCACAATAAAGTTCCTTATAGATGCAACACAGGCATTGAAAGCATAGGTTCAGAAAAGCAAAGTGTCATCTATGTTCATCACATAAATGGGAAGAAAAATAGGAAAAGGTAGAAATGGGGCAAATGCAGAGGAACACATACATGGGTAACAGAAAGGAAAGACAGGTGGAAGTAAGGACATTTTTATGGAGACAGGTGCCCATTTTCAATCTTTATAAAGACAAGTAAAGAAAGCTAGCAGTAATAAGCATGTGCAGAATGGAAGGAGTACAGAGAAGGCAGCATGGCCAGACAGACATAATACAGACAGGGAGGTATGGACATGGGTGGTGGAGAGATGCAGGCAAATGCAAATAGGACTGGATTATGAAACTGGGTCTAAGGAGTGACATACATGGGAGGGAACACAGAGATGGGGATAGTTTGAGATTAACAGGACCTGCCTAATGGGTCCAGGAGGTAACCCACATAGATGTCGGTCACCTCCATGGCTGCTATCATAGGCAGGCACCACTTCTGGTGGTCCAATGGAGGGGGACAGCTAAGCATGCCATCCTATCAGCTGCACACACAGATGTTCCAGTGTGTCAAGGAAAGGATCCATCTGCCCGCCCACCCTGGTCATGACCAGCCCTCACATTCACTACCAAGTGACCCAGGAGAAGCACTGCAGCCCTTCTCATTGGAGGGGCTCCCATCCCCTTCCTGAGGGAGATCTACTTCCCCGTCAAAGAAGTTGGCCAGATGACTGTTGGCCACTGCGGACCCAGCACATACCTCAACCTACACTACAGCTGACCCTGTAGAAACAGGGAAGAAAAAGAAATACTACAAATTAAATTACACATGTACAGCAAAACTTTAATTCAAGTACATTACAAAACCTACACATTGTACCTACTAAGTCACCTAGACAGCCTTTCATGTCACCTAAACAGGCATCATGATTCAAGTGCAATCTCCTTGGCCACCGTAAAATATTAACCAATCAGTAAAACATTTTCCTGTCAGAAGACAATGACAGCAATAAGTGCTGGAATGCATAGTACCTAACCATGTGCACAATTTTTACAACAGAGAGGTGACTCCCTATCCCTAAACCTCTGCCTTCCACAGATGCAGGTCACAGAAAAGCCTCTTCAGGTCACTCAATCTATGCCAGCACTGCTTAACAGATAGGGTGACGCTACTGGCATGACTTACCACCCTGGCAATGATGCCAGGCATCAATCTTAAACAGAGGAACATCAATGTGCCCTAGTAGGCACTTACTATAATCCAAGGGTAGAAAACACAGAAATGTTTCTATCTCCTGGTTGTTTGCTGCAAACAGTGCTACATTAGGATGAGAAGAAAAACTGTAGACCTGTGCACATGGTCATGTACTGATCATATGACATGCACCACCAGTCGTCAAGGTTGCATGAAAGTATCACTAGTGTAGACGGGTGGCGCTATGAGCTTTGCAGCGTCTTTGCATAAGCACACTGCAAATGACCTCCCAGCCTAGGCACAAACAGGAATGAGCAGGACTGTAATGACTGTTGCCGATAAGAGGTCATCATACTGAGGAGGTTATAATGATCAACATAATTGGAATATAGTGGTAACAGAGTGTACGGCCACATGGACATACTGATAATGGACAAGGCAACTGGTTACAGACCTAAAGACTGTAATGTGCACACAAAGGCACACAAGAGCAACAGAAAAAGATGCTGTGGATTGAAATATT